>NW_026870531.1:0-90353 GCF_963576545.1 Limanda limanda
CAAAAAAAGTTATTCAAGAATATCTCTTCCTCCTATGTGCTTTCATCCCTAACCCTAACCCTAACCCTTCCGAAAGTCGGAGAAGCTCAAGGATGGTACCGATCGATGCGCGCTTCCCCATTTAGTGGGGGTAAAGCCTACTTGCAAGTCTCTCCGACCTTCACAAAAAAAGTTATTCAAGAATATCTCTTTCTCCTATGTGCTTTCATCCCTAACCCTAACCCTAACCCTTCCGAAAGTCGGAGAAGCTCAAGGATGGTACCGATCGATGCGCGCAACCCCATTTAGTGGGGGTAGAGCCTACTTGCAAGTCTCTCCGACCTTCACAAAAAAAGTTATTCAAGAATATCTCCTCAGATTTGGGGGAATTTCGTCGGTCGACCTCTTCCGAAGGTCGTACAAGCTCGGGGATGGTACCAATCGATCCGCAGGACCCAAATTAGTCCAGATGCAACCACTTTCCAAGTCTCTCCGACCTTCACAAAAAAAGTTATTCAAGAATATCTCTTTCTCCTATGTGCTTTCATCCCTAACCCTAACCCTAACCCTTCCGAAAGTCGGAGAAGCTCAAGGATGGTACTGATCGATGCGCGCTACCCCATTTAGTGGGGGTAGAGCCTACTTGCAAGTCTCTCCGACCTTCACAAAAAAAGTTATTCAAGAATATCTCTTTCTCCTATGTGCTTTCATCCCTAACCCTAACCCTAACCCTTCCGAAAGTCGGAGAAGCTCAAGGATGGTACCGATCGATGCGCGCTACCCCATTTAGTGGGGGTAGAGCCTACTTGCAAGTCTCTCCGACCTTCACAAAAAAAGTTATTCAAGAATATCTCTTTCTCCTATGTGCTTTCATCCCTAACCCTAACCCTAACCCTTCCGAAAGTCGGAGAAGCTCAAGGATGGTACCGATCGATGCGCGCTACCCCATTTAGTGGGGGTAGAGCCTACTTGCAAGTCTCTCCGACCTTCACAAAAAAAGTTATTCAAGAATATCTCTTTCTCCTATGTGCTTTCATCCCTAACCCTAACCCTAACCCTTCCGAAAGTCGGAGAAGCTCAAGGATGGTACCGATCGATGCGCGCTACCCCATTTAGTGGGGGTAGAGCCTACTTGCAAGTCTCTCCGACCTTCACAAAAAAAGTTATTCAAGAATATCTCCTCAGATTTGGGGGAATTTCGTCGGTCGACCTCTTCCGAGGGTCGTACAAGCTCGGGGATGGTACCAATCGATCCGCAGGACCCAAATTAGTCCAGATGCAACCACTTTTCAAGTCTCTCCGACCTTCACAAAAAAAGTTATTCAAGAATATCTCTTTCTCCTATGTGCTTTCATCCCTAACCCTAACCCTAACCCTTCCGAAAGTCGGAGAAGCTCAAGGATGGTACCGATCGATGCGCGCTACCCCATTTAGTGGGGGTAGAGCCTACTTGCAAGTCTCTCCGACCTTCACAAAAAAAGTTATTCAAGAATATCTCTTTCTCCTATGTGCTTTCATCCCTAACCCTAACCCTAACCCTTCCGAAAGTCGGAGAAGCTCAAGGATGGTACCGATCGATGCGCGCTACCCCATTTAGTGGGGGTAGAGCCTACTTGCAAGTCTCTCCGACCTTCACAAAAAAAGTTATTCAAGAATATCTCTTTCTCCTATGTGCTTTCATCCCTAACCCTAACCCTAACCCTTCCGAAAGTCGGAGAAGCTCAAGGATGGTACCGATCGATGCGCGCTACCCCATTTAGTGGGGGTAGAGCCTACTTGCAAGTCTCTCCGACCTTCACAAAAAAAGTTATTCAAGAATATCTCTTTCTCCTATGTGCTTTCATCCCTAACCCTAACCCTAACCCTTCCGAAAGTCGGAGAAGCTCAAGGATGGTACCGATCGATGCGCGCTACCCCATTTAGTGGGGGTAGAGCCTACTTGCAAGTCTCTCCGACCTTCACAAAAAAAGTTATTCAAGAATATCTCTTTCTCCTATGTGCTTTCATCCCTAACCCTAACCCTAACCCTTCCGAAAGTCGGAGAAGCTCAAGGATGGTACCGATCGATGCGCGCTACCCCATTTAGTGGGGGTAGAGCCTACTTGCAAGTCTCTCCGACCTTCACAAAAAAAGTTATTCAAGAATATCTCCTCAGATTTGGGGGAATTTCGTCGGTCGACCTCTTCCGAAGGTCGTACAAGCTCGGGGATGGTACCAATCGATCCGCAGGACCCAAATTAGTCCAGATGCAACCACTTTTCAAGTCTCTCCGACCTTCACAAAAAAAGTTATTCAAGAATATCTCTTTCTCCTATGTGCTTTCATCCCTAACCCTAACCCTAACCCTTCCGAAAGTCGGAGAAGCTCAAGGATGGTACCGATCGATGCGCGCTACCCCATTTAGTGGGGGTAGAGCCTACTTGCAAGTCTCTCCGACCTTCACAAAAAAAGTTATTCAAGAATATCTCTTTCTCCTATGTGCTTTCATCCCTAACCCTAACCCTAACCCTTCCGAAAGTCGGAGAAGCTCAAGGATGGTACCGATCGATGCGCGCAACCCCATTTAGTGGGGGTAGAGCCTACTTGCAAGTCTCTCCGACCTTCACAAAAAAAGTTATTCAAGAATATCTCCTCAGATTTGGGGGAATTTCGTCGGTCGACCTCTTCCGAAGGTCGTACAAGCTCGGGGATGGTACCAATCGATCCGCAGGACCCAAATTAGTCCAGATGCAACCACTTTTCAAGTCTCTCCGACCTTCACAAAAAAAGTTATTCAAGAATATCTCTTTCTCCTATGTGCTTTCATCCCTAACCCTAACCCTAACCCTTCCGAAAGTCGGAGAAGCTCAAGGATGGTACCGATCGATGCGCGCAACCCCATTTAGTGGGGGTAGAGCCTACTTGCAAGTCTCTCCGACCTTCACAAAAAAAGTTATTCAAGAATATCTCCTCAGATTTGGGGGAATTTCGTCGGTCGACCTCTTTCGAAGGTCGTACAAGCTCGGGGATGGTACCAATCGATCCGCAGGACCCAAATTAGTCCAGATGCAACCACTTTCCAAGTCTCTCCGACCTTCACAAAAAAAGTTATTCAAGAATATCTCTTCCTCCTATGTGCTTTCATCCCTAACCCTAACCCTAACCCTTCCGAAAGTCGGAGAAGCTCAAGGATGGTACCGATCGATGCGCGCTTCCCCATTTAGTGGGGGTAAAGCCTACTTGCAAGTCTCTCCGACCTTCACAAAAAAAGTTATTCAAGAATATCTCTTTCTCCTATGTGCTTTCATCCCTAACCCTAACCCTAACCCTTCCGAAAGTCGGAGAAGCTCAAGGATGGTACCGATCGATGCGCGCAACCCCATTTAGTGGGGGTAGAGCCTACTTGCAAGTCTCTCCGACCTTCACAAAAAAAGTTATTCAAGAATATCTCCTCAGATTTGGGGGAATTTCGTCGGTCGACCTCTTCCGAAGGTCGTACAAGCTCGGGGATGGTACCAATCGATCCGCAGGACCCAAATTAGTCCAGATGCAACCACTTTCCAAGTCTCTCCGACCTTCACAAAAAAAGTTATTCAAGAATATCTCTTCCTCCTATGTGCTTTCATCCCTAACCCTAACCCTAACCCTTCCGAAAGTCGGAGAAGCTCAAGGATGGTACCGATCGATGCGCGCTTCCCCATTTAGTGGGGGTAAAGCCTACTTGCAAGTCTCTCCGACCTTCACAAAAAAAGTTATTCAAGAATATCTCTTTCTCCTATGTGCTTTCATCCCTAACCCTAACCCTAACCCTTCCGAAAGTCGGAGAAGCTCAAGGATGGTACCGATCGATGCGCGCAACCCCATTTAGTGGGGGTAGAGCCTACTTGCAAGTCTCTCCGACCTTCACAAAAAAAGTTATTCAAGAATATCTCCTCAGATTTGGGGGAATTTCGTCGGTCGACCTCTTCCGAAGGTCGTACAAGCTCGGGGATGGTACCAATCGATCCGCAGGACCCAAATTAGTCCAGATGCAACCACTTTCCAAGTCTCTCCGACCTTCACAAAAAAAGTTATTCAAGAATATCTCTTTCTCCTATGTGCTTTCATCCCTAACCCTAACCCTAACCCTTCCGAAAGTCGGAGAAGCTCAAGGATGGTACTGATCGATGCGCGCTACCCCATTTAGTGGGGGTAGAGCCTACTTGCAAGTCTCTCCGACCTTCACAAAAAAAGTTATTCAAGAATATCTCTTTCTCCTATGTGCTTTCATCCCTAACCCTAACCCTAACCCTTCCGAAAGTCGGAGAAGCTCAAGGATGGTACCGATCGATGCGCGCTACCCCATTTAGTGGGGGTAGAGCCTACTTGCAAGTCTCTCCGACCTTCACAAAAAAAGTTATTAAAGAATATCTCTTTCTCCTATGTGCTTTCATCCCTAACCCTAACCCTAACCCTTCCGAAAGTCGGAGAAGCTCAAGGATGGTACCGATCGATGCGCGCTACCCCATTTAGTGGGGGTAGAGCCTACTTGCAAGTCTCTCCGACCTTCACAAAAAAAGTTATTCAAGAATATCTCTTTCTCCTATGTGCTTTCATCCCTAACCCTAACCCTAACCCTTCCGAAAGTCGGAGAAGCTCAAGGATGGTACCGATCGATGCGCGCTACCCCATTTAGTGGGGGTAGAGCCTACTTGCAAGTCTCTCCGACCTTCACAAAAAAAGTTATTCAAGAATATCTCCTCAGATTTGGGGGAATTTCGTCGGTCGACCTCTTCCGAAGGTCGTACAAGCTCGGGCATGGTACCAATCGATCCGCAGGACCCAAATTAGTCCAGATGCAACCACTTTCCAAGTCTCTCCGACCTTCACAAAAAAAGTTATTCAAGAATATCTCTTTCTCCTATGTGCTTTCATCCCTAACCCTAACCCTAACCCTTCCGAAAGTCGGAGAAGCTCAAGGATGGTACCGATCGATGCGCGCTACCCCATTTAGTGGGGGTAGAGCCTACTTGCAAGTCTCTCCGACCTTCACAAAAAAAGTTATTCAAGAATATCTCTTTCTCCTATGTGCTTTCATCCCTAACCCTAACCCTAACCCTTCCGAAAGTCGGAGAAGCTCAAGGATGGTACCGATCGATGCGCGCTACCCCATTTAGTGGGGGTAGAGCCTACTTGCAAGTCTCTCCGACCTTCACAAAAAAAGTTATTCAAGAATATCTCTTTCTCCTATGTGCTTTCATCCCTAACCCTAACCCTAACCCTTCCGAAAGTCGGAGAAGCTCAAAGATGGTACCGATCGATGCGCGCTACCCCATTTAGTGGGAGTAGAGCCTACTTGCAAGTCTCTCCGACCTTCACAAAAAAAGTTATTCAAGAATATCTCTTTCTCCTATGTGCTTTCATCCCTAACCCTAACCCTAACCCTTCCGAAAGTCGGAGAAGCTCAAGGATGGTACCGATCGATGCGCGCAACCCCATTTAGTGGGGGTAGAGCCTACTTGCAAGTCTCTCCGACCTTCACAAAAAAAGTTATTCAAGAATATCTCCTCAGATTTGGGGGAATTTCGTCGGTCGACCTCTTCCGAAGGTCGTACAAGCTCGGGGATGGTACCAATCGATCCGCAGGACCCAAATTAGTCCAGATGCAACCACTTTTCAAGTCTCTCCGACCTTCACAAAAAAAGTTATTCAAGA
Organism: Limanda limanda; assembly: GCF_963576545.1. Lineage (NCBI taxonomy): Eukaryota > Metazoa > Chordata > Actinopteri > Pleuronectiformes > Pleuronectidae > Limanda > Limanda limanda. Next base: position 5,653 of record NW_026870531.1, read on the forward strand.
ATATCTCTTTCTCCTATGTGCTTTCATCCCTAACCCTAACCCTAACCCTTCCGAAAGTCGGAGAAGCTCAAGGATGGTACCGATCGATGCGCGCTACCCCATTTAGTGGGGGTAGAGCCTACTTGCAAGTCTCTCCGACCTTCACAAAAAAAGTTATTCAAGAATATCTCTTTCTCCTATGTGCTTTCATCCCTAACCCTAACCCTAACCCTTCCGAAAGTCGGAGAAGCTCAAGGATGGTACCGATCGATGCGCGCTACCCCATTTAGTGGGGGTAGAGCCTACTTGCAAGTCTCTCCGACCTTCAAAAAAAAAGTTATTCAAGAATATCTCCTCAGATTTGGGGGAATTTCGTCGGTCGACCTCTTCCGAAGGTCGTACAAGCTCGGGGATGGTACCAATCGATCCGCAGGACCCGAATTAGTCCAGATGCAACCACTTTCCAAGTCTCTCCGACCTTCACAAAAAAAGTTATTCAAGAATATCTCTTTCTCCTATGTGCTTTCATCCCTAACCCTAACCCTAACCCTTCCGAAAGTCGGAGAAGCTCAAGGATGGTACCGATCGATGCGCGCTACCCCATTTAGTGGGGGTAGAGCCTACTTGCAAGTCTCTCCGACCTTCACAAAAAAAGTTATTCAAGAATATCTCTTTCTCCTATGTGCTTTCATCCCTAACCCTAACCCTAACCCTTCCGAAAGTCGGAGAAGCTCAAGGATGGTACCGATCGATGCGCGCTACCCCATTTAGTGGGGGTAGAGCCTACTTGCAAGTCTTTCCGACCTTCACAAAAAAAGTTATTCAAGAATATCTCTTTCTCCTATGTGCTTTCATCCCTAACCCTAACCCTAACCCTTCCGAAAGTCGGAGAAGCTCAAGGATGGTACCGATCGATGCGCGCTACCCCATTTAGTGGGGGTAGAGCCTACTTGCAAGTCTCTCCGACCTTCACAAAAAAAGTTATTCAAGAATATCTCTTTCTCCTATGTGCTTTCATCCCTAACCCTAACCCTAACCCTTCCGAAAGTCGGAGAAGCTCAAGGATGGTACCGATCGATGCGCGCTACCCCATTTAGTGGGGGTAGAGCCTACTTGCAAGTCTCTCCGACCTTCACAAAAAAAGTTATTCAAGAATATCTCCTCAGATTTGGGGGAATTTCGTCGGTCGACCTCTTCCGAAGGTCGTACAAGCTCGGGGATGGTACCAATCGATCCGCAGGACCCAAATTAGTCCAGATGCAACCACTTTTCAAGTCTCTCCGACCTTCACAAAAAAAGTTATTCAAGAATATCTCTTTCTCCTATGTGCTTTCATCCCTAACCCTAACCCTAACCCTTCCGAAAGTCGGAGAAGCTCAAGGATGGTACCGATCGATGCGCGCTACCCCATTTAGTGGGGGTAGAGCCTACTTGCAAGTCTCTCCGACCTTCACAAAAAAAGTTATTCAAGAATATCTCTTTCTCCTATGTGCTTTCATCCCTAACCCTAACCCTAACCCTTCCGAAAGTCGGAGAAGCTCAAGGATGGTACCGATCGATGCGCGCTACCCCATTTAGTGGGGGTAGAGCCTACTTGCAAGTCTCTCCGACCTTCACAAAAAAAGTTATTCAAGAATATCTCTTTCTCCTATGTGCTTTCATCCCTAACCCTAACCCTAACCCTTCCGAAAGTCGGAGAAGCTCAAGGATGGTACCGATCGATGCGCGCTACCCCATTTAGTGGGGGTAGAGCCTACTTGCAAGTCTCTCCGACCTTCACAAAAAAAGTTATTCAAGAATATCTCTTTCTCCTATGTGCTTTCATCCCTAACCCTAACCCTAACCCTTCCGAAAGTCGGAGAAGCTCAAGGATGGTACCGATCGATGCGCGCTACCCCATTTAGTGGGGGTAGAGCCTACTTGCAAGTCTCTCCGACCTTCACAAAAAAAGTTATTCAAGAATATCTCTTTCTCCTATGTGCTTTCATCCCTAACCCTAACCCTAACCCTTCCGAAAGTCGGAGAAGCTCAAGGATGGTACCGATCGATGCGCGCTACCCCATTTAGTGGGGGTAGAGCCTACTTGCAAGTCTCTCCGACCTTCACAAAAAAAGTTATTCAAGAATATCTCCTCAGATTTGGGGGAATTTCGTCGGTCGACCTCTTCCGAAGGTCGTACAAGCTCGGGGATGGTACCAATCGATCCGCAGGACCCAAATTAGTCCAGATGCAACCACTTTTCAAGTCTCTCCGACCTTCACAAAAAAAGTTATTCAAGAATATCTCTTTCTCCTATGTGCTTTCATCCCTAACCCTAACCCTAACCCTTCCGAAAGTCGGAGAAGCTCAAGGATGGTACCGATCGATGCGCGCTACCCCATTTAGTGGGGGTAGAGCCTACTTGCAAGTCTCTCCGACCTTCACAAAAAAAGTTATTCAAGAATATCTCTTTCTCCTATGTGCTTTCATCCCTAACCCTAACCCTAACCCTTCCGAAAGTCGGAGAAGCTCAAGGATGGTACCGATCGATGCGCGCAACCCCATTTAGTGGGGGTAGAGCCTACTTGCAAGTCTCTCCGACCTTCACAAAAAAAGTTATTCAAGAATATCTCCTCAGATTTGGGGGAATTTCGTCGGTCGACCTCTTCCGAAGGACGTACAAGCTCGGGGATGGTACCAATCGATCCGCAGGACCCAAATTAGTCCAGATGCAACCACTTTTCAAGTCTCTCCGACCTTCACAAAAAAAGTTATTCAAGAATATCTCTTTCTCCTATGTGCTTTCATCCCTAACCCTAACCCTAACCCTTCCGAAAGTCGGAGAAGCTCAAGGATGGTACCGATCGATGCGCGCAACCCCATTTAGTGGGGGTAGAGCCTACTTGCAAGTCTCTCCGACCTTCACAAAAAAAGTTATTCAAGAATATCTCCTCAGATTTGGGGGAATTTCGTCGGTCGACCTCTTCCGAAGGTCGTACAAGCTCGGGGATGGTACCAATCGATCCGCAGGACCCAAATTAGTCCAGATGCAACCACTTTCCAAGTCTCTCCGACCTTCACAAAAAAAGTTATTCAAGAATATCTCTTTCTCCTATGTGCTTTCATCCCTAACCCTAACCCTAACCCTTCCGAAAGTCGGAGAAGCTCAAGGATGGTACCGATCGATGCGCGCTACCCCATTTAGTGGGGGTAGAGCCTACTTGCAAGTCTCTCCGACCTTCACAAAAAAAGTTATTCAAGAATATCTCTTTCTCCTATGTGCTTTCATCCCTAACCCTAACCCTAACCCTTCCGAAAGTCGGAGAAGCTCAAGGATGGTACCGATCGATGCGCGCAACCCCATTTAGTGGGGGTAGAGCCTACTTGCAAGTCTCTCCGACCTTCACAAAAAAAGTTATTCAAGAATATCTCCTCAGATTTGGGGGAATTTCGTCGGTCGACCTCTTCCGAAGGTCGTACAAGCTCGGGGATGGTACCAATCGATCCGCAGGACCCAAATTAGTCCAGATGCAACCACTTTCCAAGTCTCTCCGACCTTTACAAAAAAAGTTATTCAAGAATATCTCTTTCTCCTATGTGCTTTCATCCCTAACCCTAACCCTAACCCTTCCGAAAGTCGGAGAAGCTCAAGGATGGTACCGATCGATGCGCGCTACCCCATTTAGTGGGGGTAGAGCCTACTTGCAAGTCTCTCCGACCTTCACAAAAAAAGTTATTCAAGAATATCTCCTCAGATTTGGGGGAATTTCGTCGGTCGACCTCTTCCGAAGGTCGTACAAGCTCGGGCATGGTACCAATCGATCCGCAGGACCCAAATTAGTCCAGATGCAACCACTTTCCAAGTCTCTCCGACCTTCACAAAAAAAGTTATTCAAGAATATCTCTTTCTCCTATGTGCTTTCATCCCTAACCCTAACCCTAACCCTTCCGAAAGTCGAAGAAGCTCAAGGATGGTACCGATCGATGCGCGCTACCCCATTTAGTGGGGGTAGAGCCTACTTGCAAGTCTCTCCGACCTTCACAAAAAAAGTTATTCAAGAATATCTCTTTCTCCTATGTGCTTTCATCCCTAACCCTAACCCTAACCCTTCCGAAAGTCGGAGAAGCTCAAGGATGGTACCGATCGATGCGTGCTACCCCATTTAGTGGGGGTAGAGCCTACTTGCAAGTCTCTCCGACCTTCACAAAAAAAGTTATTCAAGAATATCTCTTTCTCCTATGTGCTTTCATCCCTAACCCTAACCCTAACCCTTCCGAAAGTCGGAGAAGCTCAAGGATGGTACCGATCGATGCGCGCAACCCCATTTAGTGGGGGTAGAGCCTACTTGCAAGTCTCTCCGACCTTCACAAAAAAAGTTATTCAAGAATATCTCTTTCTCCTATGTGCTTTCATCCCTAACCCTAACCCTAACCCTTCCGAAAGTCGGAGAAGCTCAAGGATGGTACCGATCGATGCGCGCTACCCCATTTAGTGGGGGTAGAGCCTACTTGCAAGTCTCTCCGACCTTCACAAAAAAAGTTATTCAAGAATATCTCTTTCTCCTATGTGCTTTCATCCCTAACCCTAACCCTAACCCTTCCGAAAGTCGGAGAAGCTCAAGGATGGTACCGATCGATGCGCGCAACCCCATTTAGTGGGGGTAGAGCCTACTTGCAAGTCTCTCCGACCTTCACAAAAAAAGTTATTCAAGAATATCTCCTCAGATTTGGGGGAATTTCGTCGGTCGACCTCTTCCGAAGGTCGTAACAGCTCGGGGATGGTACCAATCGATCCGCAGGACCCAAATTAGTCCAGATGCAACCACTTTCCAAGTCTCTCCGACCTTCACAAAAAAAGTTATTCAAGAATATCTCTTTCTCCTATGTGCTTTCATCCCTAACCCTAACCCTAACCCTTCCGAAAGTCGGAGAAGCTCAAGGATGGTACCGATCGATGCGCGCTACCCCATTTAGTGGGGGTAGAGCCTACTTGCAAGTCTGTCCGACCTTCACAAAAAAAGTTATTCAAGAATATCTCTTTCTCCTATGTGCTTTCATCCCTAACCCTAACCCTAACCCTTCCGAAAGTCGGAGAAGCTCAAGGATGGTACCGATCGATGCGCGCTACCCCATTTAGTGGGGGTAGAGCCTACTTGCAAGTCTCTCCGACCTTCACAAAAAAAGTTATTCAAGAATATCTCTTTCTCCTATGTGCTTTCATCCCTAACCCTAACCCTTCCGAAAGTCGGAGAAGCTCAAGGATGGTACCGATCGATGCGCGCAACCCCATTTAGTGGGGGTAGAGCCTACTTGCAAGTCTCTCCGACCTTCACAAAAAAAGTTATTCAAGAATATCTCCTCAGATTTGGGGGAATTTCGTCGGTCGACCTCTTCCGAAGGTCGTACAAGCTCGAAGATGGTACCAATCGATCCGCAGGACCCAAATTAGTCCAGATGCAACCACTTTCCAAGTCTCTCCGACCTTCACAAAAAAAGTTATTCAAGAATATCTCTTTCTCCTATGTGCTTTCATCCCTAACCCTAACCCTAACCCTTCCGAAAGTCGGAGAAGCTCAAGGATGGTACCGATCGATGCGCGCTACCCCATTTAGTGGGGGTAGAGCCTACTTGCAAGTCTCTCCGACCTTCACAAAAAAAGTTATTCAAGAATATCTCTTTCTCCTATGTGCTTTCATCCCTAACCCTAACCCTAACCCTTCCGAAAGTCGGAGAAGCTCAAGGATGGTACCGATCGATGCGCGCTACCCCATTTAGTGGGGGTAGAGCCTACTTGCAAGTCTCTCCGACCTTCACAAAAAAAGTTATTCAAGAATATCTCTTTCTCCTATGTGCTTTCATCCCTAACCCTAACCCTAACCCTTCCGAAAGTCGGAGAAGCTCAAGGATGGTACCGATCGATGCGCGCTACCCCATTTAGTGGGGGTAGAGCCTACTTGCAAGTCTTTCCGACCTTCACAAAAAAAGTTATTCAAGAATATCTCTTTCTCCTATGTGCTTTCATCCCTAACCCTAACCCTAACCCTTCCGAAAGTCGGAGAAGCTCAAGGATGGTACCGATCGATGCGCGCTACCCCATTTAGTGGGGGTAGAGCCTACTTGCAAGTCTCTCCGACCTTCACAAAAAAAGTTATTCAAGAATATCTCTTTCTCCTATGTGCTTTCATCCCTAACCCTAACCCTAACCCTTCCGAAAGTCGGAGAAGCTCAAGGATGGTACCGATCGATGCGCGCTACCCCATTTAGTGGGGTAGAGCCTACTTGCAAGTCTCTCCGACCTTCACAAAAAAAGTTATTCAAGAATATCTCCTCAGATTTGGGGGAATTTCGTCGGTCGACCTCTTCCGAAGGTCGTACAAGCTCGGGGATGGTACCAATCGATCCGCAGGACCCAAATTAGTCCAGATGCAACCACTTTTCAAGTCTCTCCGACCTTCACAAAAAAAGTTATTCAAGAATATCTCTTTCTCCTATGTGCTTTCATCCCTAACCCTAACCCTAACCCTTCCGAAAGTCGGAGAAGCTCAAGGATGGTACCGATCGATGCGCGCTACCCCATTTAGTGGGGGTAGAGCCTACTTGCAAGTCTCTCCGACCTTCACAAAAAAAGTTATTCAAGAATATCTCTTTTTCCTATGTGCTTTCATCCCTAACCCTAACCCTAACCCTTCCGAAAGTCGGAGAAGCTCAAGGATGGTACCGATCGATGCGCGCTACCCCATTTAGTGGGGGTAGAGCCTACTTGCAAGTCTCTCCGACCTTCACAAAAAAAGTTATTCAAGAATATCTCTTTCTCCTATGTGCTTTCATCCCTAACCCTAACCCTAACCCTTCCGAAAGTCGGAGAAGCTCAAGGATGGTACCGATCGATGCGCGCTACCCCATTTAGTGGGGGTAGAGCCTACTTGCAAGTCTCTCCGACCTTCACAAAAAAAGTTATTCAAGAATATCTCTTTCTCCTATGTGCTTTCATCCCTAACCCTAACCCTAACCCTTCCGAAAGTCGGAGAAGCTCAAGGATGGTACCGATCGATGCGCGCTACCCCATTTAGTGGGGGTAGAGCCTACTTGCAAGTCTCTCCGACCTTCACAAAAAAAGTTATTCAAGAATATCTCTTTCTCCTATGTGCTTTCATCCCTAACCCTAACCCTAACCCTTCCGAAAGTCGGAGAAGCTCAAGGATGGTACCGATCGATGCGCGCTACCCCATTTAGTGGGGGTAGAGCCTACTTGCAAGTCTCTCCGACCTTCACAAAAAAAGTTATTCAAGAATATCTCCTCAGATTTGGGGGAATTTCGTCGGTCGACCTCTTCCGAAGGTCGTACAAGCTCGGGGATGGTACCAATCGATCCGCAGGACCCAAATTAGTCCAGATGCAACCACTTTTCAAGTCTCTCCGACCTTCACAAAAAAAGTTATTCAAGAATATCTCTTTCTCCTATGTGCTTTCAGCCCTAACCCTAACCCTAACCCTTCCGAAAGTCGGAGAAGCTCAAGGATGGTACCGATCGATGCGCGCTACCCCATTTAGTGGGGGTAGAGCCTACTTGCAAGTCTCTCCGACCTTCACAAAAAAAGTTATTCAAGAATATCTCTTTCTCCTATGTGCTTTCATCCCTAACCCTAACCCTAACCCTTCCGAAAGTCGGAGAAGCTCAAGGATGGTACCGATCGATGCGCGCAACCCCATTTAGTGGGGGTAGAGCCTACTTGCAAGTCTCTCCGACCTTCACAAAAAAAGTTATTCAAGAATATCTCCTCAGATTTGGGGGAATTTCGTCGGTCGACCTCTTCCGAAGGACGTACAAGCTCGGGGATGGTACCAATCGATCCGCAGGACCCAAATTAGTCCAGATGCAACCACTTTTCAAGTCTCTCCGACCTTCACAAAAAAAGTTATTCAAGAATATCTCTTTCTCCTATGTGCTTTCATCCCTAACCCTAACCCTAACCCTTCCGAAAGTCGGAGAAGCTCAAGGATGGTACCGATCGATGCGCGCAACCCCATTTAGTGGGGGTAGAGCCTACTTGCAAGTCTCTCCGACCTTCACAAAAAAAGTTATTCAAGAATATCTCCTCAGATTTGGGGGAATTTCGTCGGTCGACCTCTTCCGAAGGTCGTACAAGCTCGGGGATGGTACCAATCGATCCGCAGGACCCAAATTAGTCCAGATGCAACCACTTTCCAAGTCTCTCCGACCTTCACAAAAAAAGTTATTCAAGAATATCTCTTCCTCCTATGTGCTTTCATCCCTAACCCTAACCCTAACCCTTCCGAAAGTCGGAGAAGCTCAAGGATGGTACCGATCGATGCGCGCTTCCCCATTTAGTGGGGGTAAAGCCTACTTGCAAGTCTCTCCGACCTTCACAAAAAAAGTTATTCAAGAATATCTCTTTCTCCTATGTGCTTTCATCCCTAACCCTAACCCTAACCCTTCCGAAAGTCGGAGAAGCTCAAGGATGGTACCGATCGATGCGCGCAACCCCATTTAGTGGGGGTAGAGCCTACTTGCAAGTCTCTCCGACCTTCACAAAAAAAGTTATTCAAGAATATCTCCTCAGATTTGGGGGAATTTCGTCGGTCGACCTCTTCCGAAGGTCGTACAAGCTCGGGGATGGTACCAATCGATCCGCAGGACCCAAATTAGTCCAGATGCAACCACTTTCCAAGTCTCTCCGACCTTCACAAAAAAAGTTATTCAAGAATATCTCTTTCTCCTATGTGCTTTCATCCCTAACCCTAACCCTAACCCTTCCGAAAGTCGGAGAAGCTCAAGGATGGTACTGATCGATGCGCGCTACCCCATTTAGTGGGGGTAGAGCCTACTTGCAAGTCTCTCCGACCTTCACAAAAAAAGTTATTCAAGAATATCTCTTTCTCCTATGTGCTTTCATCCCTAACCCTAACCCTAACCCTTCCGAAAGTCGGAGAAGCTCAAGGATGGTACCGATCGATGCGCGCTACCCCATTTAGTGGGGGTAGAGCCTACTTGCAAGTCTCTCCGACCTTCACAAAAAAAGTTATTCAAGAATATCTCTTTCTCCTATGTGCTTTCATCCCTAACCCTAACCCTAACCCTTCCGAAAGTCGGAGAAGCTCAAGGATGGTACCGATCGATGCGCGCTACCCCATTTAGTGGGGGTAGAGCCTACTTGCAAGTCTCTCCGACCTTCACAAAAAAAGTTATTCAAGAATATCTCTTTCTCCTATGTGCTTTCATCCCTAACCCTAACCCTAACCCTTCCGAAAGTCGGAGAAGCTCAAGGATGGTACCGATCGATGCGCGCTACCCCATTTAGTGGGGGTAGAGCCTACTTGCAAGTCTCTCCGACCTTCACAAAAAAAGTTATTCAAGAATATCTCCTCAGATTTGGGGGAATTTCGTCGGTCGACCTCTTCCGAGGGTCGTACAAGCTCGGGGATGGTACCAATCGATCCGCAGGACCCAAATTAGTCCAGATGCAACCACTTTTCAAGTCTCTCCGACCTTCACAAAAAAAGTTATTCAAGAATATCTCTTTCTCCTATGTGCTTTCATCCCTAACCCTAACCCTAACCCTTCCGAAAGTCGGAGAAGCTCAAGGATGGTACCGATCGATGCGCGCTACCCCATTTAGTGGGGGTAGAGCCTACTTGCAAGTCTCTCCGACCTTCACAAAAAAAGTTATTCAAGAATATCTCTTTCTCCTATGTGCTTTCATCCCTAACCCTAACCCTAACCCTTCCGAAAGTCGGAGAAGCTCAAGGATGGTACCGATCGATGCGCGCTACCCCATTTAGTGGGGGTAGAGCCTACTTGCAAGTCTCTCCGACCTTCACAAAAAAAGTTATTCAAGAATATCTCTTTCTCCTATGTGCTTTCATCCCTAACCCTAACCCTAACCCTTCCGAAAGTCGGAGAAGCTCAAGGATGGTACCGATCGATGCGCGCTACCCCATTTAGTGGGGGTAGAGCCTACTTGCAAGTCTCTCCGACCTTCACAAAAAAAGTTATTCAAGAATATCTCTTTCTCCTATGTGCTTTCATCCCTAACCCTAACCCTAACCCTTCCGAAAGTCGGAGAAGCTCAAGGATGGTACCGATCGATGCGCGCTACCCCATTTAGTGGGGGTAGAGCCTACTTGCAAGTCTCTCCGACCTTCACAAAAAAAGTTATTCAAGAATATCTCTTTCTCCTATGTGCTTTCATCCCTAACCCTAACCCTAACCCTTCCGAAAGTCGGAGAAGCTCAAGGATGGTACCGATCGATGCGCGCTACCCCATTTAGTGGGGGTAGAGCCTACTTGCAAGTCTCTCCGACCTTCACAAAAAAAGTTATTCAAGAATATCTCCTCAGATTTGGGGGAATTTCGTCGGTCGACCTCTTCCGAAGGTCGTACAAGCTCGGGGATGGTACCAATCGATCCGCAGGACCCAAATTAGTCCAGATGCAACCACTTTTCAAGTCTCTCCGACCTTCACAAAAAAAGTTATTCAAGAATATCTCTTTCTCCTATGTGCTTTCATCCCTAACCCTAACCCTAACCCTTCCGAAAGTCGGAGAAGCTCAAGGATGGTACCGATCGATGCGCGCTACCCCATTTAGTGGGGGTAGAGCCTACTTGCAAGTCTCTCCGACCTTCACAAAAAAAGTTATTCAAGAATATCTCTTTCTCCTATGTGCTTTCATCCCTAACCCTAACCCTAACCCTTCCGAAAGTCGGAGAAGCTCAAGGATGGTACCGATCGATGCGCGCAACCCCATTTAGTGGGGGTAGAGCCTACTTGCAAGTCTCTCCGACCTTCACAAAAAAAGTTATTCAAGAATATCTCCTCAGATTTGGGGGAATTTCGTCGGTCGACCTCTTCCGAAGGTCGTACAAGCTCGGGGATGGTACCAATCGATCCGCAGGACCCAAATTAGTCCAGATGCAACCACTTTTCAAGTCTCTCCGACCTTCACAAAAAAAGTTATTCAAGAATATCTCTTTCTCCTATGTGCTTTCATCCCTAACCCTAACCCTAACCCTTCCGAAAGTCGGAGAAGCTCAAGGATGGTACCGATCGATGCGCGCAACCCCATTTAGTGGGGGTAGAGCCTACTTGCAAGTCTCTCCGACCTTCACAAAAAAAGTTATTCAAGAATATCTCCTCAGATTTGGGGGAATTTCGTCGGTCGACCTCTTTCGAAGGTCGTACAAGCTCGGGGATGGTACCAATCGATCCGCAGGACCCAAATTAGTCCAGATGCAACCACTTTCCAAGTCTCTCCGACCTTCACAAAAAAAGTTATTCAAGAATATCTCTTCCTCCTATGTGCTTTCATCCCTAACCCTAACCCTAACCCTTCCGAAAGTCGGAGAAGCTCAAGGATGGTACCGATCGATGCGCGCTTCCCCATTTAGTGGGGGTAAAGCCTACTTGCAAGTCTCTCCGACCTTCACAAAAAAAGTTATTCAAGAATATCTCTTTCTCCTATGTGCTTTCATCCCTAACCCTAACCCTAACCCTTCCGAAAGTCGGAGAAGCTCAAGGATGGTACCGATCGATGCGCGCAACCCCATTTAGTGGGGGTAGAGCCTACTTGCAAGTCTCTCCGACCTTCACAAAAAAAGTTATTCAAGAATATCTCCTCAGATTTGGGGGAATTTCGTCGGTCGACCTCTTCCGAAGGTCGTACAAGCTCGGGGATGGTACCAATCGATCCGCAGGACCCAAATTAGTCCAGATGCAACCACTTTCCAAGTCTCTCCGACCTTCACAAAAAAAGTTATTCAAGAATATCTCTTCCTCCTATGTGCTTTCATCCCTAACCCTAACCCTAACCCTTCCGAAAGTCGGAGAAGCTCAAGGATGGTACCGATCGATGCGCGCTTCCCCATTTAGTGGGGGTAAAGCCTACTTGCAAGTCTCTCCGACCTTCACAAAAAAAGTTATTCAAGAATATCTCTTTCTCCTATGTGCTTTCATCCCTAACCCTAACCCTAACCCTTCCGAAAGTCGGAGAAGCTCAAGGATGGTACCGATCGATGCGCGCAACCCCATTTAGTGGGGGTAGAGCCTACTTGCAAGTCTCTCCGACCTTCACAAAAAAAGTTATTCAAGAATATCTCCTCAGATTTGGGGGAATTTCGTCGGTCGACCTCTTCCGAAGGTCGTACAAGCTCGGGGATGGTACCAATCGATCCGCAGGACCCAAATTAGTCCAGATGCAACCACTTTCCAAGTCTCTCCGACCTTCACAAAAAAAGTTATTCAAGAATATCTCTTTCTCCTATGTGCTTTCATCCCTAACCCTAACCCTAACCCTTCCGAAAGTCGGAGAAGCTCAAGGATGGTACTGATCGATGCGCGCTACCCCATTTAGTGGGGGTAGAGCCTACTTGCAAGTCTCTCCGACCTTCACAAAAAAAGTTATTCAAGAATATCTCTTTCTCCTATGTGCTTTCATCCCTAACCCTAACCCTAACCCTTCCGAAAGTCGGAGAAGCTCAAGGATGGTACCGATCGATGCGCGCTACCCCATTTAGTGGGGGTAGAGCCTACTTGCAAGTCTCTCCGACCTTCACAAAAAAAGTTATTAAAGAATATCTCTTTCTCCTATGTGCTTTCATCCCTAACCCTAACCCTAACCCTTCCGAAAGTCGGAGAAGCTCAAGGATGGTACCGATCGATGCGCGCTACCCCATTTAGTGGGGGTAGAGCCTACTTGCAAGTCTCTCCGACCTTCACAAAAAAAGTTATTCAAGAATATCTCTTTCTCCTATGTGCTTTCATCCCTAACCCTAACCCTAACCCTTCCGAAAGTCGGAGAAGCTCAAGGATGGTACCGATCGATGCGCGCTACCCCATTTAGTGGGGGTAGAGCCTACTTGCAAGTCTCTCCGACCTTCACAAAAAAAGTTATTCAAGAATATCTCCTCAGATTTGGGGGAATTTCGTCGGTCGACCTCTTCCGAAGGTCGTACAAGCTCGGGCATGGTACCAATCGATCCGCAGGACCCAAATTAGTCCAGATGCAACCACTTTCCAAGTCTCTCCGACCTTCACAAAAAAAGTTATTCAAGAATATCTCTTTCTCCTATGTGCTTTCATCCCTAACCCTAACCCTAACCCTTCCGAAAGTCGGAGAAGCTCAAGGATGGTACCGATCGATGCGCGCTACCCCATTTAGTGGGGGTAGAGCCTACTTGCAAGTCTCTCCGACCTTCACAAAAAAAGTTATTCAAGAATATCTCTTTCTCCTATGTGCTTTCATCCCTAACCCTAACCCTAACCCTTCCGAAAGTCGGAGAAGCTCAAGGATGGTACCGATCGATGCGCGCTACCCCATTTAGTGGGGGTAGAGCCTACTTGCAAGTCTCTCCGACCTTCACAAAAAAAGTTATTCAAGAATATCTCTTTCTCCTATGTGCTTTCATCCCTAACCCTAACCCTAACCCTTCCGAAAGTCGGAGAAGCTCAAAGATGGTACCGATCGATGCGCGCTACCCCATTTAGTGGGAGTAGAGCCTACTTGCAAGTCTCTCCGACCTTCACAAAAAAAGTTATTCAAGAATATCTCTTTCTCCTATGTGCTTTCATCCCTAACCCTAACCCTAACCCTTCCGAAAGTCGGAGAAGCTCAAGGATGGTACCGATCGATGCGCGCAACCCCATTTAGTGGGGGTAGAGCCTACTTGCAAGTCTCTCCGACCTTCACAAAAAAAGTTATTCAAGAATATCTCCTCAGATTTGGGGGAATTTCGTCGGTCGACCTCTTCCGAAGGTCGTACAAGCTCGGGGATGGTACCAATCGATCCGCAGGACCCAAATTAGTCCAGATGCAACCACTTTTCAAGTCTCTCCGACCTTCACAAAAAAAGTTATTCAAGAATATCTCTTTCTCCTATGTGCTTTCATCCCTAACCCTAACCCTAACCCTTCCGAAAGTCGGAGAAGCTCAAGGATGGTACCGATCGATGCGCGCTACCCCATTTAGTGGGGGTAGAGCCTACTTGCAAGTCTCTCCGACCTTCACAAAAAAAGTTATTCAAGAATATCTCTTTCTCCTATGTGCTTTCATCCCTAACCCTAACCCTAACCCTTCCGAAAGTCGGAGAAGCTCAAGGATGGTACCGATCGATGCGCGCTACCCCATTTAGTGGGGGTAGAGCCTACTTGCAAGTCTCTCCGACCTTCAAAAAAAAAGTTATTCAAGAATATCTCCTCAGATTTGGGGGAATTTCGTCGGTCGACCTCTTCCGAAGGTCGTACAAGCTCGGGGATGGTACCAATCGATCCGCAGGACCCGAATTAGTCCAGATGCAACCACTTTCCAAGTCTCTCCGACCTTCACAAAAAAAGTTATTCAAGAATATCTCTTTCTCCTATGTGCTTTCATCCCTAACCCTAACCCTAACCCTTCCGAAAGTCGGAGAAGCTCAAGGATGGTACCGATCGATGCGCGCTACCCCATTTAGTGGGGGTAGAGCCTACTTGCAAGTCTCTCCGACCTTCACAAAAAAAGTTATTCAAGAATATCTCTTTCTCCTATGTGCTTTCATCCCTAACCCTAACCCTAACCCTTCCGAAAGTCGGAGAAGCTCAAGGATGGTACCGATCGATGCGCGCTACCCCATTTAGTGGGGGTAGAGCCTACTTGCAAGTCTTTCCGACCTTCACAAAAAAAGTTATTCAAGAATATCTCTTTCTCCTATGTGCTTTCATCCCTAACCCTAACCCTAACCCTTCCGAAAGTCGGAGAAGCTCAAGGATGGTACCGATCGATGCGCGCTACCCCATTTAGTGGGGGTAGAGCCTACTTGCAAGTCTCTCCGACCTTCACAAAAAAAGTTATTCAAGAATATCTCTTTCTCCTATGTGCTTTCATCCCTAACCCTAACCCTAACCCTTCCGAAAGTCGGAGAAGCTCAAGGATGGTACCGATCGATGCGCGCTACCCCATTTAGTGGGGGTAGAGCCTACTTGCAAGTCTCTCCGACCTTCACAAAAAAAGTTATTCAAGAATATCTCCTCAGATTTGGGGGAATTTCGTCGGTCGACCTCTTCCGAAGGTCGTACAAGCTCGGGGATGGTACCAATCGATCCGCAGGACCCAAATTAGTCCAGATGCAACCACTTTTCAAGTCTCTCCGACCTTCACAAAAAAAGTTATTCAAGAATATCTCTTTCTCCTATGTGCTTTCATCCCTAACCCTAACCCTAACCCTTCCGAAAGTCGGAGAAGCTCAAGGATGGTACCGATCGATGCGCGCTACCCCATTTAGTGGGGGTAGAGCCTACTTGCAAGTCTCTCCGACCTTCACAAAAAAAGTTATTCAAGAATATCTCTTTCTCCTATGTGCTTTCATCCCTAACCCTAACCCTAACCCTTCCGAAAGTCGGAGAAGCTCAAGGATGGTACCGATCGATGCGCGCTACCCCATTTAGTGGGGGTAGAGCCTACTTGCAAGTCTCTCCGACCTTCACAAAAAAAGTTATTCAAGAATATCTCTTTCTCCTATGTGCTTTCATCCCTAACCCTAACCCTAACCCTTCCGAAAGTCGGAGAAGCTCAAGGATGGTACCGATCGATGCGCGCTACCCCATTTAGTGGGGGTAGAGCCTACTTGCAAGTCTCTCCGACCTTCACAAAAAAAGTTATTCAAGAATATCTCTTTCTCCTATGTGCTTTCATCCCTAACCCTAACCCTAACCCTTCCGAAAGTCGGAGAAGCTCAAGGATGGTACCGATCGATGCGCGCTACCCCATTTAGTGGGGGTAGAGCCTACTTGCAAGTCTCTCCGACCTTCACAAAAAAAGTTATTCAAGAATATCTCTTTCTCCTATGTGCTTTCATCCCTAACCCTAACCCTAACCCTTCCGAAAGTCGGAGAAGCTCAAGGATGGTACCGATCGATGCGCGCTACCCCATTTAGTGGGGGTAGAGCCTACTTGCAAGTCTCTCCGACCTTCACAAAAAAAGTTATTCAAGAATATCTCCTCAGATTTGGGGGAATTTCGTCGGTCGACCTCTTCCGAAGGTCGTACAAGCTCGGGGATGGTACCAATCGATCCGCAGGACCCAAATTAGTCCAGATGCAACCACTTTTCAAGTCTCTCCGACCTTCACAAAAAAAGTTATTCAAGAATATCTCTTTCTCCTATGTGCTTTCATCCCTAACCCTAACCCTAACCCTTCCGAAAGTCGGAGAAGCTCAAGGATGGTACCGATCGATGCGCGCTACCCCATTTAGTGGGGGTAGAGCCTACTTGCAAGTCTCTCCGACCTTCACAAAAAAAGTTATTCAAGAATATCTCTTTCTCCTATGTGCTTTCATCCCTAACCCTAACCCTAACCCTTCCGAAAGTCGGAGAAGCTCAAGGATGGTACCGATCGATGCGCGCAACCCCATTTAGTGGGGGTAGAGCCTACTTGCAAGTCTCTCCGACCTTCACAAAAAAAGTTATTCAAGAATATCTCCTCAGATTTGGGGGAATTTCGTCGGTCGACCTCTTCCGAAGGACGTACAAGCTCGGGGATGGTACCAATCGATCCGCAGGACCCAAATTAGTCCAGATGCAACCACTTTTCAAGTCTCTCCGACCTTCACAAAAAAAGTTATTCAAGAATATCTCTTTCTCCTATGTGCTTTCATCCCTAACCCTAACCCTAACCCTTCCGAAAGTCGGAGAAGCTCAAGGATGGTACCGATCGATGCGCGCAACCCCATTTAGTGGGGGTAGAGCCTACTTGCAAGTCTCTCCGACCTTCACAAAAAAAGTTATTCAAGAATATCTCCTCAGATTTGGGGGAATTTCGTCGGTCGACCTCTTCCGAAGGTCGTAAAAGCTCGGGGATGGTACCAATCGATCCGCAGGACCCAAATTAGTCCAGATGCAACCACTTTCCAAGTCTCTCCGACCTTCACAAAAAAAGTTATTCAAGAATATCTCTTTCTCCTATGTGCTTTCATCCCTAACCCTAACCCTAACCCTTCCGAAAGTCGGAGAAGCTCAAGGATGGTACCGATCGATGCGCGCTACCCCATTTAGTGGGGGTAGAGCCTACTTGCAAGTCTCTCCGACCTTCACAAAAAAAGTTATTCAAGAATATCTCTTTCTCCTATGTGCTTTCATCCCTAACCCTAACCCTAACCCTTCCGAAAGTCGGAGAAGCTCAAGGATGGTACCGATCGATGCGCGCAACCCCATTTAGTGGGGGTAGAGCCTACTTGCAAGTCTCTCCGACCTTCACAAAAAAAGTTATTCAAGAATATCTCCTCAGATTTGGGGGAATTTCGTCGGTCGACCTCTTCCGAAGGTCGTACAAGCTCGGGGATGGTACCAATCGATCCGCAGGACCCAAATTAGTCCAGATGCAACCACTTTCCAAGTCTCTCCGACCTTTACAAAAAAAGTTATTCAAGAATATCTCTTTCTCCTATGTGCTTTCATCCCTAACCCTAACCCTAACCCTTCCGAAAGTCGGAGAAGCTCAAGGATGGTACCGATCGATGCGCGCTACCCCATTTAGTGGGGGTAGAGCCTACTTGCAAGTCTCTCCGACCTTCACAAAAAAAGTTATTCAAGAATATCTCCTCAGATTTGGGGGAATTTCGTCGGTCGACCTCTTCCGAAGGTCGTACAAGCTCGGGCATGGTACCAATCGATCCGCAGGACCCAAATTAGTCCAGATGCAACCACTTTCCAAGTCTCTCCGACCTTCACAAAAAAAGTTATTCAAGAATATCTCTTTCTCCTATGTGCTTTCATCCCTAACCCTAACCCTAACCCTTCCGAAAGTCGAAGAAGCTCAAGGATGGTACCGATCGATGCGCGCTACCCCATTTAGTGGGGGTAGAGCCTACTTGCAAGTCTCTCCGACCTTCACAAAAAAAGTTATTCAAGAATATCTCTTTCTCCTATGTGCTTTCATCCCTAACCCTAACCCTAACCCTTCCGAAAGTCGGAGAAGCTCAAGGATGGTACCGATCGATGCGTGCTACCCCATTTAGTGGGGGTAGAGCCTACTTGCAAGTCTCTCCGACCTTCACAAAAAAAGTTATTCAAGAATATCTCTTTCTCCTATGTGCTTTCATCCCTAACCCTAACCCTAACCCTTCCGAAAGTCGGAGAAGCTCAAGGATGGTACCGATCGATGCGCGCAACCCCATTTAGTGGGGGTAGAGCCTACTTGCAAGTCTCTCCGACCTTCACAAAAAAAGTTATTCAAGAATATCTCTTTCTCCTATGTGCTTTCATCCCTAACCCTAACCCTAACCCTTCCGAAAGTCGGAGAAGCTCAAGGATGGTACCGATCGATGCGCGCTACCCCATTTAGTGGGGGTAGAGCCTACTTGCAAGTCTCTCCGACCTTCACAAAAAAAGTTATTCAAGAATATCTCTTTCTCCTATGTGCTTTCATCCCTAACCCTAACCCTAACCCTTCCGAAAGTCGGAGAAGCTCAAGGATGGTACCGATCGATGCGCGCAACCCCATTTAGTGGGGGTAGAGCCTACTTGCAAGTCTCTCCGACCTTCACAAAAAAAGTTATTCAAGAATATCTCCTCAGATTTGGGGGAATTTCGTCGGTCGACCTCTTCCGAAGGTCGTAACAGCTCGGGGATGGTACCAATCGATCCGCAGGACCCAAATTAGTCCAGATGCAACCACTTTCCAAGTCTCTCCGACCTTCACAAAAAAAGTTATTCAAGAATATCTCTTTCTCCTATGTGCTTTCATCCCTAACCCTAACCCTAACCCTTCCGAAAGTCGGAGAAGCTCAAGGATGGTACCGATCGATGCGCGCTACCCCATTTAGTGGGGGTAGAGCCTACTTGCAAGTCTGTCCGACCTTCACAAAAAAAGTTATTCAAGAATATCTCTTTCTCCTATGTGCTTTCATCCCTAACCCTAACCCTAACCCTTCCGAAAGTCGGAGAAGCTCAAGGATGGTACCGATCGATGCGCGCTACCCCATTTAGTGGGGGTAGAGCCTACTTGCAAGTCTCTCCGACCTTCACAAAAAAAGTTATTCAAGAATATCTCTTTCTCCTATGTGCTTTCATCCCTAACCCTAACCCTTCCGAAAGTCGGAGAAGCTCAAGGATGGTACCGATCGATGCGCGCAACCCCATTTAGTGGGGGTAGAGCCTACTTGCAAGTCTCTCCGACCTTCACAAAAAAAGTTATTCAAGAATATCTCCTCAGATTTGGGGGAATTTCGTCGGTCGACCTCTTCCGAAGGTCGTACAAGCTCGAAGATGGTACCAATCGATCCGCAGGACCCAAATTAGTCCAGATGCAACCACTTTCCAAGTCTCTCCGACCTTCACAAAAAAAGTTATTCAAGAATATCTCTTTCTCCTATGTGCTTTCATCCCTAACCCTAACCCTAACCCTTCCGAAAGTCGGAGAAGCTCAAGGATGGTACCGATCGATGCGCGCTACCCCATTTAGTGGGGGTAGAGCCTACTTGCAAGTCTCTCCGACCTTCACAAAAAAAGTTATTCAAGAATATCTCTTTCTCCTATGTGCTTTCATCCCTAACCCTAACCCTAACCCTTCCGAAAGTCGGAGAAGCTCAAGGATGGTACCGATCGATGCGCGCTACCCCATTTAGTGGGGGTAGAGCCTACTTGCAAGTCTCTCCGACCTTCACAAAAAAAGTTATTCAAGAATATCTCTTTCTCCTATGTGCTTTCATCCCTAACCCTAACCCTAACCCTTCCGAAAGTCGGAGAAGCTCAAGGATGGTACCGATCGATGCGCGCTACCCCATTTAGTGGGGGTAGAGCCTACTTGCAAGTCTTTCCGACCTTCACAAAAAAAGTTATTCAAGAATATCTCTTTCTCCTATGTGCTTTCATCCCTAACCCTAACCCTAACCCTTCCGAAAGTCGGAGAAGCTCAAGGATGGTACCGATCGATGCGCGCTACCCCATTTAGTGGGGGTAGAGCCTACTTGCAAGTCTCTCCGACCTTCACAAAAAAAGTTATTCAAGAATATCTCTTTCTCCTATGTGCTTTCATCCCTAACCCTAACCCTAACCCTTCCGAAAGTCGGAGAAGCTCAAGGATGGTACCGATCGATGCGCGCTACCCCATTTAGTGGGGGTAGAGCCTACTTGCAAGTCTCTCCGACCTTCACAAAAAAAGTTATTCAAGAATATCTCCTCAGATTTGGGGGAATTTCGTCGGTCGACCTCTTCCGAAGGTCGTACAAGCTCGGGGATGGTACCAATCGATCCGCAGGACCCAAATTAGTCCAGATGCAACCACTTTTCAAGTCTCTCCGACCTTCACAAAAAAAGTTATTCAAGAATATCTCTTTCTCCTATGTGCTTTCATCCCTAACCCTAACCCTAACCCTTCCGAAAGTCGGAGAAGCTCAAGGATGGTACCGATCGATGCGCGCTACCCCATTTAGTGGGGGTAGAGCCTACTTGCAAGTCTCTCCGACCTTCACAAAAAAAGTTATTCAAGAATATCTCTTTTTCCTATGTGCTTTCATCCCTAACCCTAACCCTAACCCTTCCGAAAGTCGGAGAAGCTCAAGGATGGTACCGATCGATGCGCGCTACCCCATTTAGTGGGGGTAGAGCCTACTTGCAAGTCTCTCCGACCTTCACAAAAAAAGTTATTCAAGAATATCTCTTTCTCCTATGTGCTTTCATCCCTAACCCTAACCCTAACCCTTCCGAAAGTCGGAGAAGCTCAAGGATGGTACCGATCGATGCGCGCTACCCCATTTAGTGGGGGTAGAGCCTACTTGCAAGTCTCTCCGACCTTCACAAAAAAAGTTATTCAAGAATATCTCTTTCTCCTATGTGCTTTCATCCCTAACCCTAACCCTAACCCTTCCGAAAGTCGGAGAAGCTCAAGGATGGTACCGATCGATGCGCGCTACCCCATTTAGTGGGGGTAGAGCCTACTTGCAAGTCTCTCCGACCTTCACAAAAAAAGTTATTCAAGAATATCTCTTTCTCCTATGTGCTTTCATCCCTAACCCTAACCCTAACCCTTCCGAAAGTCGGAGAAGCTCAAGGATGGTACCGATCGATGCGCGCTACCCCATTTAGTGGGGGTAGAGCCTACTTGCAAGTCTCTCCGACCTTCACAAAAAAAGTTATTCAAGAATATCTCCTCAGATTTGGGGGAATTTCGTCGGTCGACCTCTTCCGAAGGTCGTACAAGCTCGGGGATGGTACCAATCGATCCGCAGGACCCAAATTAGTCCAGATGCAACCACTTTTCAAGTCTCTCCGACCTTCACAAAAAAAGTTATTCAAGAATATCTCTTTCTCCTATGTGCTTTCATCCCTAACCCTAACCCTAACCCTTCCGAAAGTCGGAGAAGCTCAAGGATGGTACCGATCGATGCGCGCTACCCCATTTAGTGGGGGTAGAGCCTACTTGCAAGTCTCTCCGACCTTCACAAAAAAAGTTATTCAAGAATATCTCTTTCTCCTATGTGCTTTCATCCCTAACCCTAACCCTAACCCTTCCGAAAGTCGGAGAAGCTCAAGGATGGTACCGATCGATGCGCGCAACCCCATTTAGTGGGGGTAGAGCCTACTTGCAAGTCTCTCCGACCTTCACAAAAAAAGTTATTCAAGAATATCTCCTCAGATTTGGGGGAATTTCGTCGGTCGACCTCTTCCGAAGGACGTACAAGCTCGGGGATGGTACCAATCGATCCGCAGGACCCAAATTAGTCCAGATGCAACCACTTTTCAAGTCTCTCCGACCTTCACAAAAAAAGTTATTCAAGAATATCTCTTTCTCCTATGTGCTTTCATCCCTAACCCTAACCCTAACCCTTCCGAAAGTCGGAGAAGCTCAAGGATGGTACCGATCGATGCGCGCAACCCCATTTAGTGGGGGTAGAGCCTACTTGCAAGTCTCTCCGACCTTCACAAAAAAAGTTATTCAAGAATATCTCCTCAGATTTGGGGGAATTTCGTCGGTCGACCTCTTCCGAAGGTCGTACAAGCTCGGGGATGGTACCAATCGATCCGCAGGACCCAAATTAGTCCAGATGCAACCACTTTCCAAGTCTCTCCGACCTTCACAAAAAAAGTTATTCAAGAATATCTCTTTCTCCTATGTGCTTTCATCCCTAACCCTAACCCTAACCCTTCCGAAAGTCGGAGAAGCTCAAGGATGGTACCGATCGATGCGCGCTACCCCATTTAGTGGGGGTAGAGCCTACTTGCAAGTCTCTCCGACCTTCACAAAAAAAGTTATTCAAGAATATCTCTTTCTCCTATGTGCTTTCATCCCTAACCCTAACCCTAACCCTTCCGAAAGTCGGAGAAGCTCAAGGATGGTACCGATCGATGCGCGCAACCCCATTTAGTGGGGGTAGAGCCTACTTGCAAGTCTCTCCGACCTTCACAAAAAAAGTTATTCAAGAATATCTCCTCAGATTTGGGGGAATTTCGTCGGTCGACCTCTTCCGAAGGTCGTACAAGCTTGGGGATGGTACCAATCGATCCGCAGGACCCAAATTAGTCCAGATGCAACCACTTTCCAAGTCTCTCCGACCTTTACAAAAAAAGTTATTCAAGAATATCTCTTTCTCCTATGTGCTTTCATCCCTAACCCTAACCCTAACCCTTCCGAAAGTCGGAGAAGCTCAAGGATGGTACCGATCGATGCGCGCTACCCCATTTAGTGGGGGTAGAGCCTACTTGCAAGTCTCTCCGACCTTCACAAAAAAAGTTATTCAAGAATATCTCCTCAGATTTGGGGGAATTTCGTCGGTCGACCTCTTCCGAAGGTCGTACAAGCTCGGGCATGGTACCAATCGATCCGCAGGACCCAAATTAGTCCAGATGCAACCACTTTCCAAGTCTCTCCGACCTTCACAAAAAAAGTTATTCAAGAATATCTCTTTCTCCTATGTGCTTTCATCCCTAACCCTAACCCTAACCCTTCCGAAAGTCGGAGAAGCTCAAGGATGGTACCGATCGATGCGCGCTACCCCATTTAGTGGGGGTAGAGCCTACTTGCAAGTCTCTCCGACCTTCACAAAAAAAGTTATTCAAGAATATCTCTTTCTCCTATGTGCTTTCATCCCTAACCCTAACCCTAACCCTTCCGAAAGTCGGAGAAGCTCAAGGATGGTACCGATCGATGCGCGCTACCCCATTTAGTGGGGGTAGAGCCTACTTGCAAGTCTCTCCGACCTTCACAAAAAAAGTTATTCAAGAATATCTCTTTCTCCTATGTGCTTTCATCCCTAACCCTAACCCTAACCCTTCCGAAAGTCGGAGAAGCTCAAAGATGGTACCGATCGATGCGCGCTACCCCATTTAGTGGGAGTAGAGCCTACTTGCAAGTCTCTCCGACCTTCACAAAAAAAGTTATTCAAGAATATCTCTTTCTCCTATGTGCTTTCATCCCTAACCCTAACCCTAACCCTTCCGAAAGTCGGAGAAGCTCAAGGATGGTACCGATCGATGCGCGCAACCCCATTTAGTGGGGGTAGAGCCTACTTGCAAGTCTCTCCGACCTTCACAAAAAAAGTTATTCAAGAATATCTCCTCAGATTTGGGGGAATTTCGTCGGTCGACCTCTTCCGAAGGTCGTACAAGCTCGGGGATGGTACCAATCGATCTGCAGGACCCAAATTAGTCCAGATGCAACCACTTTTCAAGTCTCTCCGACCTTCACAAAAAAAGTTATTCAAGAATATCTCTTTCTCCTATGTGCTTTCATCCCTAACCCTAACCCTAACCCTTCCGAAAGTCGGAGAAGCTCAAGGATGGTACCGATCGATGCGCGCAACCCCATTTAGTGGGGGTAGAGCCTACTTGCAAGTCTCTCCGACCTTCACAAAAAAAGTTATTCAAGAATATCTCTTTCTCCTATGTGCTTTCATCCCTAACCCTAACCCTAACCCTTCCGAAAGTCGGAGAAGCTCAAGGATGGTACCGATCGATGCGCGCAACCCCATTTAGTGGGGGTAGAGCCTACTTGCAAGTCTCTCCGACCTTCACAAAAAAAGTTATTCAAGAATATCTCCTCAGATTTGGGGGAATTTCGTCGGTCGACCTCTTCCGAAGGTCGTACAAGCTCGGGGATGGTACCAATCGATCCGCAGGACCCAAATTAGTCCAGATGCAACCACTTTTCAAGTCTCTCCGACCTTCACAAAAAAAGTTATTCAAGAATATCTCTTTCTCCTATGTGCTTTCATCCCTAACCCTAACCCTAACCCTTCCGAAAGTCGGAGAAGCTCAAGGATGGTACCGATCGATGCGCGCAACCCCATTTAGTGGGGGTAGAGCCTACTTGCAAGTCTCTCCGACCTTCACAAAAAAAGTTATTCAAGAATATCTCCTCAGATTTGGGGGAATTTCGTCGGTCGACCTCTTCCGAAGGTCGTACAAGCTCGGGGATGGTACCAATCGATCCGCAGGACCCAAATTAGTCCAGATGCAACCACTTTCCAAGTCTCTCCGACCTTCACAAAAAAAGTTATTCAAGAATATCTCTTTCTCCTATGTGCTTTCATCCCTAACCCTAACCCTAACCCTTCCGAAAGTCGGAGAAGCTCAAGGATGGTACCGATCGATGCGCGCTACCCCATTTAGTGGGGGTAAAGCCTACTTGCAAGTCTCTCCGACCTTCACAAAAAAAGTTATTCAAGAATATCTCTTTCTCCTATGTGCTTTCATCCCTAACCCTAACCCTAACCCTTCCGAAAGTCGGAGAAGCTCAAGGATGGTACCGATCGATGCGCGCAACCCCATTTAGTGGGGGTAGAGCCTACTTGCAAGTCTCTCCGACCTTCACAAAAAAAGTTATTCAAGAATATCTCCTCAGATTTGGGGGAATTTCGTCGGTCGACCTCTTCCGAAGGTCGTACAAGCTTGGGGATGGTACCAATCGATCCGCAGGACCCAAATTAGTCCAGATGCAACCACTTTCCAAGTCTCTCCGACCTTTACAAAAAAAGTTATTCAAGAATATCTCTTTCTCCTATGTGCTTTCATCCCTAACCCTAACCCTAACCCTTCCGAAAGTCGGAGAAGCTCAAGGATGGTACCGATCGATGCGCGCTACCCCATTTAGTGGGGGTAGAGCCTACTTGCAAGTCTCTCCGACCTTCACAAAAAAAGTTATTCAAGAATATCTCCTCAGATTTGGGGGAATTTCGTCGGTCGACCTCTTCCGAAGGTCGTACAAGCTCGGGCATGGTACCAATCGATCCGCAGGACCCAAATTAGTCCAGATGCAACCACTTTCCAAGTCTCTCCGACCTTCACAAAAAAAGTTATTCAAGAATATCTCTTTCTCCTATGTGCTTTCATCCCTAACCCTAACCCTTCCGAAAGTCGGAGAAGCTCAAGGATGGTACCGATCGATGCGCGCTACCCCATTTAGTGGGGGTAGAGCCTACTTGCAAGTCTCTCCGACCTTCACAAAAAAAGTTATTCAAGAATATCTCTTTCTCCTATGTGCTTTCATCCCTAACCCTAACCCTAACCCTTCCGAAAGTCGGAGAAGCTCAAGGATGGTACCGATCGATGCGCGCTACCCCATTTAGTGGGGGTAGAGCCTACTTGCAAGTCTCTCCGACCTTCACAAAAAAAGTTATTCAAGAATATCTCTTTCTCCTATGTGCTTTCATCCCTAACCCTAACCCTAACCCTTCCGAAAGTCGGAGAAGCTCAAAGATGGTACCGATCGATGCGCGCTACCCCATTTAGTGGGAGTAGAGCCTACTTGCAAGTCTCTCCGACCTTCACAAAAAAAGTTATTCAAGAATATCTCTTTCTCCTATGTGCTTTCATCCCTAACCCTAACCCTAACCCTTCCGAAAGTCGGAGAAGCTCAAGGATGGTACCGATCGATGCGCGCAACCCCATTTAGTGGGGGTAGAGCCTACTTGCAAGTCTCTCCGACCTTCACAAAAAAAGTTATTCAAGAATATCTCCTCAGATTTGGGGGAATTTCGTCGGTCGACCTCTTCCGAAGGTCGTACAAGCTCGGGGATGGTACCAATCGATCTGCAGGACCCAAATTAGTCCAGATGCAACCACTTTTCAAGTCTCTCCGACCTTCACAAAAAAAGTTATTCAAGAATATCTCTTTCTCCTATGTGCTTTCATCCCTAACCCTAACCCTAACCCTTCCGAAAGTCGGAGAAGCTCAAGGATGGTACCGATCGATGCGCGCAACCCCATTTAGTGGGGGTAGAGCCTACTTGCAAGTCTCTCCGACCTTCACAAAAAAAGTTATTCAAGAATATCTCTTTCTCCTATGTGCTTTCATCCCTAACCCTAACCCTAACCCTTCCGAAAGTCGGAGAAGCTCAAGGATGGTACCGATCGATGCGCGCAACCCCATTTAGTGGGGGTAGAGCCTACTTGCAAGTCTCTCCGACCTTCACAAAAAAAGTTATTCAAGAATATCTCCTCAGATTTGGGGGAATTTCGTCGGTCGACCTCTTCCGAAGGTCGTACAAGCTCGGGGATGGTACCAATCGATCCGCAGGACCCAAATTAGTCCAGATGCAACCACTTTTCAAGTCTCTCCGACCTTCACAAAAAAAGTTATTCAAGAATATCTCTTTCTCCTATGTGCTTTCATCCCTAACCCTAACCCTAACCCTTCCGAAAGTCGGAGAAGCTCAAGGATGGTACCGATCGATGCGCGCAACCCCATTTAGTGGGGGTAGAGCCTACTTGCAAGTCTCTCCGACCTTCACAAAAAAAGTTATTCAAGAATATCTCCTCAGATTTGGGGGAATTTCGTCGGTCGACCTCTTCCGAAGGTCGTACAAGCTCGGGGATGGTACCAATCGATCCGCAGGACCCAAATTAGTCCAGATGCAACCACTTTCCAAGTCTCTCCGACCTTCACAAAAAAAGTTATTCAAGAATATCTCTTTCTCCTATGTGCTTTCATCCCTAACCCTAACCCTAACCCTTCCGAAAGTCGGAGAAGCTCAAGGATGGTACCGATCGATGCGCGCTACCCCATTTAGTGGGGGTAGAGCCTACTTGCAAGTCTCTCCGACCTTCACAAAAAAAGTTATTCAAGAATATCTCTTTCTCCTATGTGCTTTCATCCCTAACCCTAACCCTAACCCTTCCGAAAGTCGGAGAAGCTCAAAGATGGTACCGATCGATGCGCGCAACCCCATTTAGTGGGGGTAGAGCCTACTTGCAAGTCTCTCCGACCTTCACAAAAAAAGTTATTCAAGAATATCTCCTCAGATTTGGGGGAATTTCGTCGGTCGACCTCTTCCGAAGGTCGTACAAGCTCGGGGATGGTACCAATCGATCCGCAGGACCCAAATTAGTCCAGATGCAACCACTTTCCAAGTCTCTCCGACCTTTACAAAAAAAGTTATTCAAGAATATCTCTTTCTCCTATGTGCTTTCATCCCTAACCCTAACCCTAACCCTTCCGAAAGTCGGAGAAGCTCAAGGATGGTACCGATCGATGCGCGCTACCCCATTTAGTGGGGGTAGAGCCTACTTGCAAGTCTCTCCGACCTTCACAAAAAAAGTTATTCAAGAATATCTCCTCAGATTTGGGGGAATTTCGTCGGTCGACCTCTTCCGAAGGTCGTACAAGCTCGGGCATGGTACCAATCGATCCGCAGGACCCAAATTAGTCCAGATGCAACCACTTTCCAAGTCTCTCCGACCTTCACAAAAAAAGTTATTCAAGAATATCTCTTTCTCCTATGTGCTTTCATCCCTAACCCTAACCCTAACCCTTCCGAAAGTCGAAGAAGCTCAAGGATGGTACCGATCGATGCGCGCTACCCCATTTAGTGGGGGTAGAGCCTACTTGCAAGTCTCTCCGACCTTCACAAAAAAAGTTATTCAAGAATATCTCTTTCTCCTATGTGCTTTCATCCCTAACCCTAACCCTAACCCTTCCGAAAGTCGGAGAAGCTCAAGGATGGTACCGATCGATGCGTGCTACCCCATTTAGTGGGGGTAGAGCCTACTTGCAAGTCTCTCCGACCTTCACAAAAAAAGTTATTCAAGAATATCTCTTTCTCCTATGTGCTTTCATCCCTAACCCTAACCCTAACCCTTCCGAAAGTCGGAGAAGCTCAAGGATGGTACTGATCGATGCGCGCAACCCCATTTAGTGGGGGTAGAGCCTACTTGCAAGTCTCTCCGACCTTCACAAAAAAAGTTATTCAAGAATATCTCCTCAGATTTGGGGGAATTTCGTCGGTCGACCTCTTCCGAAGGTCGTACAAGCTCGGGGATGGTACCAATCGATCTGCAGGACCCAAATTAGTCCAGATGCAACCACTTTTCAAGTCTCTCCGACCTTCACAAAAAAAGTTATTCAAGAATATCTCTTTCTCCTATGTGCTTTCATCCCTAACCCTAACCCTAACCCTTCCGAAAGTCGGAGAAGCTCAAGGATGGTACCGATCGATGCGCGCAACCCCATTTAGTGGGGGTAGAGCCTACTTGCAAGTCTCTCCGACCTTCACAAAAAAAGTTATTCAAGAATATCTCTTTCTCCTATGTGCTTTCATCCCTAACCCTAACCCTAACCCTTCCGAAAGTCGGAGAAGCTCAAGGATGGTACCGATCGATGCGCGCAACCCCATTTAGTGGGGGTAGAGCCTACTTGCAAGTCTCTCCGACCTTCACAAAAAAAGTTATTCAAGAATATCTCCTCAGATTTGGGGGAATTTCGTCGGTCGACCTCTTCCGAAGGTCGTACAAGCTCGGGGATGGTACCAATCGATCCGCAGGACCCAAATTAGTCCAGATGCAACCACTTTTCAAGTCTCTCCGACCTTCACAAAAAAAGTTATTCAAGAATATCTCTTTCTCCTATGTGCTTTCATCCCTAACCCTAACCCTAACCCTTCCGAAAGTCGGAGAAGCTCAAGGATGGTACCGATCGATGCGCGCAACCCCATTTAGTGGGGGTAGAGCCTACTTGCAAGTCTCTCCGACCTTCACAAAAAAAGTTATTCAAGAATATCTCCTCAGATTTGGGGGAATTTCGTCGGTCGACCTCTTCCGAAGGTCGTACAAGCTCGGGGATGGTACCAATCGATCCGCAGGACCCAAATTAGTCCAGATGCAACCACTTTCCAAGTCTCTCCGACCTTCACAAAAAAAGTTATTCAAGAATATCTCTTTCTCCTATGTGCTTTCATCCCTAACCCTAACCCTAACCCTTCCGAAAGTCGGAGAAGCTCAAGGATGGTACCGATCGATGCGCGCTACCCCATTTAGTGGGGGTAGAGCCTACTTGCAAGTCTCTCCGACCTTCACAAAAAAAGTTATTCAAGAATATCTCTTTCTCCTATGTGCTTTCATCCCTAACCCTAACCCTAACCCTTCCGAAAGTCGGAGAAGCTCAAAGATGGTACCGATCGATGCGCGCAACCCCATTTAGTGGGGGTAGAGCCTACTTGCAAGTCTCTCCGACCTTCACAAAAAAAGTTATTCAAGAATATCTCCTCAGATTTGGGGGAATTTCGTCGGTCGACCTCTTCCGAAGGTCGTACAAGCTCGGGGATGGTACCAATCGATCCGCAGGACCCAAATTAGTCCAGATGCAACCACTTTCCAAGTCTCTCCGACCTTTACAAAAAAAGTTATTCAAGAATATCTCTTTCTCCTATGTGCTTTCATCCCTAACCCTAACCCTAACCCTTCCGAAAGTCGGAGAAGCTCAAGGATGGTACCGATCGATGCGCGCTACCCCATTTAGTGGGGGTAGAGCCTACTTGCAAGTCTCTCCGACCTTCACAAAAAAAGTTATTCAAGAATATCTCCTCAGATTTGGGGGAATTTCGTCGGTCGACCTCTTCCGAAGGTCGTACAAGCTCGGGCATGGTACCAATCGATCCGCAGGACCCAAATTAGTCCAGATGCAACCACTTTCCAAGTCTCTCCGACCTTCACAAAAAAAGTTATTCAAGAATATCTCTTTCTCCTATGTGCTTTCATCCCTAACCCTAACCCTAACCCTTCCGAAAGTCGAAGAAGCTCAAGGATGGTACCGATCGATGCGCGCTACCCCATTTAGTGGGGGTAGAGCCTACTTGCAAGTCTCTCCGACCTTCACAAAAAAAGTTATTCAAGAATATCTCTTTCTCCTATGTGCTTTCATCCCTAACCCTAACCCTAACCCTTCCGAAAGTCGGAGAAGCTCAAGGATGGTACCGATCGATGCGTGCTACCCCATTTAGTGGGGGTAGAGCCTACTTGCAAGTCTCTCCGACCTTCACAAAAAAAGTTATTCAAGAATATCTCTTTCTCCTATGTGCTTTCATCCCTAACCCTAACCCTAACCCTTCCGAAAGTCGGAGAAGCTCAAGGATGGTACTGATCGATGCGCGCAACCCCATTTAGTGGGGGTAGAGCCTACTTGCAAGTCTCTCCGACCTTCACAAAAAAAGTTATTCAAGAATATCTCTTTCTCCTATGTGCTTTCATCCCTAACCCTAACCCTAACCCTTCCGAAAGTCGGAGAAGCTCAAGGATGGTACCGATCGATGCGCGCTACCCCATTTAGTGGGGGTAGAGCCTACTTGCAAGTCTCTCCGACCTTCACAAAAAAAGTTATTCAAGAATATCTCTT
Organism: Limanda limanda; assembly: GCF_963576545.1. Taxonomy (NCBI): domain Eukaryota; kingdom Metazoa; phylum Chordata; class Actinopteri; order Pleuronectiformes; family Pleuronectidae; genus Limanda; species Limanda limanda. Next base: position 36,197 of record NW_026870531.1, read on the forward strand.
TCTCCTATGTGCTTTCATCCCTAACCCTAACCCTAACCCTTCCGAAAGTCGGAGAAGCTCAAGGATGGTACCGATCGATGCGCGCAACCCCATTTAGTGGGGGTAGAGCCTACTTGCAAGTCTCTCCGACCTTCACAAAAAAAGTTATTCAAGAATATCTCCTCAGATTTGGGGGAATTTCGTCGGTCGACCTCTTCCGAAGGTCGTAACAGCTCGGGGATGGTACCAATCGATCCGCAGGACCCAAATTAGTCCAGATGCAACCACTTTCCAAGTCTCTCCGACCTTCACAAAAAAAGTTATTCAAGAATATCTCTTTCTCCTATGTGCTTTCATCCCTAACCCTAACCCTAACCCTTCCGAAAGTCGGAGAAGCTCAAGGATGGTACCGATCGATGCGCGCTACCCCATTTAGTGGGGGTAGAGCCTACTTGCAAGTCTGTCCGACCTTCACAAAAAAAGTTATTCAAGAATATCTCTTTCTCCTATGTGCTTTCATCCCTAACCCTAACCCTAACCCTTCCGAAAGTCGGAGAAGCTCAAGGATGGTACCGATCGATGCGCGCTACCCCATTTAGTGGGGGTAGAGCCTACTTGCAAGTCTCTCCGACCTTCACAAAAAAAGTTATTCAAGAATATCTCTTTCTCCTATGTGCTTTCATCCCTAACCCTAACCCTTCCGAAAGTCGGAGAAGCTCAAGGATGGTACCGATCGATGCGCGCAACCCCATTTAGTGGGGGTAGAGCCTACTTGCAAGTCTCTCCGACCTTCACAAAAAAAGTTATTCAAGAATATCTCCTCAGATTTGGGGGAATTTCGTCGGTCGACCTCTTCCGAAGGTCGTACAAGCTCGAAGATGGTACCAATCGATCCGCAGGACCCAAATTAGTCCAGATGCAACCACTTTCCAAGTCTCTCCGACCTTCACAAAAAAAGTTATTCAAGAATATCTCTTTCTCCTATGTGCTTTCATCCCTAACCCTAACCCTAACCCTTCCGAAAGTCGGAGAAGCTCAAGGATGGTACCGATCGATGCGCGCTACCCCATTTAGTGGGGGTAGAGCCTACTTGCAAGTCTCTCCGACCTTCACAAAAAAAGTTATTCAAGAATATCTCTTTCTCCTATGTGCTTTCATCCCTAACCCTAACCCTAACCCTTCCGAAAGTCGGAGAAGCTCAAGGATGGTACCGATCGATGCGCGCTACCCCATTTAGTGGGGGTAGAGCCTACTTGCAAGTCTCTCCGACCTTCACAAAAAAAGTTATTCAAGAATATCTGTTTCTCCTATGTGCTTTCATCCCTAACCCTAACCCTAACCCTTCCGAAAGTCGGAGAAGCTCAAGGATGGTACCGATCGATGCGCGCAACCCCATTTAGTGGGGGTAGAGCCTACTTGCAAGTCTCTCCGACCTTCACAAAAAAAGTTATTCAAGAATATCTCCTCAGATTTGGGGGAATTTCGTCGGTCGACCTCTTCCGAAGGTCGTACAAGCTCGGGGATGGTACCAATCGATCTGCAGGACCCAAATTAGTCCAGATGCAACCACTTTCCAAGTCTCTCCGACCTTCACAAAAAAAGTTATTCAAGAATATCTCTTTCTCCTATGTGCTTTCATCCCTAACCCTAACCCTAACCCTTCCGAAAGTCGGAGAAGCTCAAGGATGGTACCGATCGATGCGCGCTACCCCATTTAGTGGGGGTAGAGCCTACTTGCAAGTCTCTCCGACCTTCAAAAAAAAAGTTATTCAAGAATATCTCTTTCTCCTATGTGCTTTCATCCCTAACCCTAACCCTAACCCTTCCGAAAGTCGGAGAAGCTCAAGGATGGTACCGATCGATTCGCGCTACCCCATTTAGTGGGGGTAGAGCCTACTTGCAAGTCTCTCCGACCTTCACAAAAAAAGTTATTCAAGAATATCTCTTTCTCCTATGTGCTTTCATCCCTAACCCTAACCCTAACCCTTCCGAAAGTCGGAGAAGCTCAAGGATGGTACCGATCGATGCGCGCTACCCCATTTAGTGGGGGTAGAGCCTACTTGCAAGTCTCTCCGACCTTCACAAAAAAAGTTATTCAAGAATATCTCTTTCTCCTATGTGCTTTCATCCCTAACCCTAACCCTAACCCTTCCGAAAGTCGGAGAAGCTCAAGGATGGTACCGATCGATGCGCGCTACCCCATTTAGTGGGGGTAGAGCCTACTTGCAAGTCTCTCCGACCTTCACAAAAAAAGTTATTCAAGAATATCTCTTTCTCCTATGTGCTTTCATCCCTAACCCTAACCCTAACCCTTCCGAAAGTCGGAGAAGCTCAAGGATGGTACCGATCGATGCGCGCTACCCCATTTAGTGGGGGTAGAGCCTACTTGCAAGTCTCTCCGACCTTCACAAAAAAAGTTATTCAAGAATATCTCTTTCTCCTATGTGCTTTCATCCCTAACCCTAACCCTAACCCTTCCGAAAGTCGGAGAAGCTCAAGGATGGTACCGATCGATGCGCGCAACCCCATTTAGTGGGGGTAGAGCCTACTTGCAAGTCTCTCCGACCTTCACAAAAAAAGTTATTCAAGAATATCTCCTCAGATTTGGGGGAATTTCGTCGGTCGACCTCTTCCGAAGGTCGTAACAGCTCGGGGATGGTACCAATCGATCCGCAGGACCCAAATTAGTCCAGATGCAACCACTTTCCAAGTCTCTCCGACCTTCACAAAAAAAGTTATTCAAGAATATCTCTTTCTCCTATGTGCTTTCATCCCTAACCCTAACCCTAACCCTTCCGAAAGTCGGAGAAGCTCAAGGATGGTACCGATCGATGCGCGCTACCCCATTTAGTGGGGGTAGAGCCTACTTGCAAGTCTCTCCGACCTTCACAAAAAAAGTTATTCAAGAATATCTCTTTCTCCTATGTGCTTTCATCCCTAACCCTAACCCTTCCGAAAGTCGGAGAAGCTCAAGGATGGTACTGATCGATGCGCGCTACCCCATTTAGTGGGGGTAGAGCCTACTTGCAAGTCTCTCCGACCTTCACAAAAAAAGTTATTCAAGAATATCTCTTTCTCCTATGTGCTTTCATCCCTAACCCTAACCCTAACCCTTCCGAAAGTCGGAGAAGCTCAAGGATGGTACCGATCGATGCGCGCAACCCCATTTAGTGGGGGTAGAGCCTACTTGCAAGTCTCTCCGACCTTCACAAAAAAAGTTATTCAAGAATATCTCCTCAGATTTGGGGGAATTTCGTCGGTCGACCTCTTCCGAAGGTCGTACAAGCTCGGGGATGGTACCAATCGATCCGCAGGACCCAAATTAGTCCAGATGCAACCACTTTCCAAGTCTCTCCGACCTTCACAAAAAAAGTTATTCAAGAATATCTCTTTCTCCTATGTGCTTTCATCCCTAACCCTAACCCTAACCCTTCCGAAAGTCGGAGAAGCTCAAGGATGGTACCGATCGATGCGCGCTACCCCATTTAGTGGGGGTAGAGCCTACTTGCAAGTCTCTCCGACCTTCACAAAAAAAGTTATTCAAGAATATCTGTTTCTCCTATGTGCTTTCATCCCTAACCCTAACCCTAACCCTTCCGAAAGTCGGAGAAGCTCAAGGATGGTACCGATCGATGCGCGCAACCCCATTTAGTGGGGGTAGAGCCTACTTGCAAGTCTCTCCGACCTTCACAAAAAAAGTTATTCAAGAATATCTCCTCAGATTTGGGGGAATTTCGTCGGTCGACCTCTTCCGAAGGTCGTACAAGCTCGGGGATGGTACCAATCGATCTGCAGGACCCAAATTAGTCCAGATGCAACCACTTTCCAAGTCTCTCCGACCTTCACAAAAAAAGTTATTCAAGAATATCTCTTTCTCCTATGTGCTTTCATCCCTAACCCTAACCCTAACCCTTCCGAAAGTCGGAGAAGCTCAAGGATGGTACCGATCGATGCGCGCTACCCCATTTAGTGGGGGTAGAGCCTACTTGCAAGTCTCTCCGACCTTCAAAAAAAAAGTTATTCAAGAATATCTCTTTCTCCTATGTGCTTTCATCCCTAACCCTAACCCTAACCCTTCCGAAAGTCGGAGAAGCTCAAGGATGGTACCGATCGATGCGCGCTACCCCATTTAGTGGGGGTAGAGCCTACTTGCAAGTCTCTCCGACCTTCACAAAAAAAGTTATTCAAGAATATCTCTTTCTCCTATGTGCTTTCATCCCTAACCCTAACCCTAACCCTTCCGAAAGTCGGAGAAGCTCAAGGATGGTACCGATCGATGCGCGCTACCCCATTTAGTGGGGGTAGAGCCTACTTGCAAGTCTCTCCGACCTTCACAAAAAAAGTTATTCAAGAATATCTCTTTCTCCTATGTGCTTTCATCCCTAACCCTAACCCTAACCCTTCCGAAAGTCGGAGAAGCTCAAGGATGGTACCGATCGATGCGCGCTACCCCATTTAGTGGGGGTAGAGCCTACTTGCAAGTCTCTCCGACCTTCACAAAAAAAGTTATTCAAGAATATCTCTTTCTCCTATGTGCTTTCATCCCTAACCCTAACCCTAACCCTTCCGAAAGTCGGAGAAGCTCAAGGATGGTACCGATCGATGCGCGCTACCCCATTTAGTGGGGGTAGAGCCTACTTGCAAGTCTCTCCGACCTTCACAAAAAAAGTTATTCAAGAATATCTCTTTCTCCTATGTGCTTTCATCCCTAACCCTAACCCTAACCCTTCCGAAAGTCGGAGAAGCTCAAGGATGGTACCGATCGATGCGCGCAACCCCATTTAGTGGGGGTAGAGCCTACTTGCAAGTCTCTCCGACCTTCACAAAAAAAGTTATTCAAGAATATCTCCTCAGATTTGGGGGAATTTCGTCGGTCGACCTCTTCCGAAGGTCGTAACAGCTCGGGGATGGTACCAATCGATCCGCAGGACCCAAATTAGTCCAGATGCAACCACTTTCCAAGTCTCTCCGACCTTCACAAAAAAAGTTATTCAAGAATATCTCTTTCTCCTATGTGCTTTCATCCCTAACCCTAACCCTAACCCTTCCGAAAGTCGGAGAAGCTCAAGGATGGTACCGATCGATGCGCGCTACCCCATTTAGTGGGGGTAGAGCCTACTTGCAAGTCTCTCCGACCTTCACAAAAAAAGTTATTCAAGAATATCTCTTTCTCCTATGTGCTTTCATCCCTAACCCTAACCCTTCCGAAAGTCGGAGAAGCTCAAGGATGGTACTGATCGATGCGCGCTACCCCATTTAGTGGGGGTAGAGCCTACTTGCAAGTCTCTCCGACCTTCACAAAAAAAGTTATTCAAGAATATCTCTTTCTCCTATGTGCTTTCATCCCTAACCCTAACCCTAACCCTTCCGAAAGTCGGAGAAGCTCAAGGATGGTACCGATCGATGCGCGCAACCCCATTTAGTGGGGGTAGAGCCTACTTGCAAGTCTCTCCGACCTTCACAAAAAAAGTTATTCAAGAATATCTCCTCAGATTTGGGGGAATTTCGTCGGTCGACCTCTTCCGAAGGTCGTACAAGCTCGGGGATGGTACCAATCGATCCGCAGGACCCAAATTAGTCCAGATGCAACCACTTTCCAAGTCTCTCCGACCTTCACAAAAAAAGTTATTCAAGAATATCTCTTTCTCCTATGTGCTTTCATCCCTAACCCTAACCCTAACCCTTCCGAAAGTCGGAGAAGCTCAAGGATGGTACCGATCGATGCGCGCAACCCCATTTAGTGGGGGTAGAGCCTACTTGCAAGTCTCTCCGACCTTCACAAAAAAAGTTATTCAAGAATATCTCCTCAGATTTGGGGGAATTTCGTCGGTCGACCTCTTCCGAAGGTCGTACAAGCTCGGGGATGGTACCAATCGATCTGCAGGACCCAAATTAGTCCAGATGCAACCACTTTCCAAGTCTCTCCGACCTTCACAAAAAAAGTTATTCAAGAATATCTCTTTCTCCTATGTGCTTTCATCCCTAACCCTAACCCTAACCCTTCCGAAAGTCGGAGAAGCTCAAGGATGGTACCGATCGATGCGCGCTACCCCATTTAGTGGGGGTAGAGCCTACTTGCAAGTCTCTCCGACCTTCAAAAAAAAAGTTATTCAAGAATATCTCTTTCTCCTATGTGCTTTCATCCCTAACCCTAACCCTAACCCTTCCGAAAGTCGGAGAAGCTCAAGGATGGTACCGATCGATGCGCGCTACCCCATTTAGTGGGGGTAGAGCCTACTTGCAAGTCTCTCCGACCTTCACAAAAAAAGTTATTCAAGAATATCTCTTTCTCCTATGTGCTTTCATCCCTAACCCTAACCCTAACCCTTCCGAAAGTCGGAGAAGCTCAAGGATGGTACCGATCGATGCGCGCTACCCCATTTAGTGGGGGTAGAGCCTACTTGCAAGTCTCTCCGACCTTCACAAAAAAAGTTATTCAAGAATATCTCTTTCTCCTATGTGCTTTCATCCCTAACCCTAACCCTAACCCTTCCGAAAGTCGGAGAAGCTCAAGGATGGTACCGATCGATGCGCGCTACCCCATTTAGTGGGGGTAGAGCCTACTTGCAAGTCTCTCCGACCTTCACAAAAAAAGTTATTCAAGAATATCTCTTTCTCCTATGTGCTTTCATCCCTAACCCTAACCCTAACCCTTCCGAAAGTCGGAGAAGCTCAAGGATGGTACCGATCGATGCGCGCTACCCCATTTAGTGGGGGTAGAGCCTACTTGCAAGTCTCTCCGACCTTCACAAAAAAAGTTATTCAAGAATATCTCTTTCTCCTATGTGCTTTCATCCCTAACCCTAACCCTAACCCTTCCGAAAGTCGGAGAAGCTCAAGGATGGTACCGATCGATGCGCGCAACCCCATTTAGTGGGGGTAGAGCCTACTTGCAAGTCTCTCCGACCTTCACAAAAAAAGTTATTCAAGAATATCTCCTCAGATTTGGGGGAATTTCGTCGGTCGACCTCTTCCGAAGGTCGTAACAGCTCGGGGATGGTACCAATCGATCCGCAGGACCCAAATTAGTCCAGATGCAACCACTTTCCAAGTCTCTCCGACCTTCACAAAAAAAGTTATTCAAGAATATCTCTTTCTCCTATGTGCTTTCATCCCTAACCCTAACCCTAACCCTTCCGAAAGTCGGAGAAGCTCAAGGATGGTACCGATCGATGCGCGCTACCCCATTTAGTGGGGGTAGAGCCTACTTGCAAGTCTCTCCGACCTTCACAAAAAAAGTTATTCAAGAATATCTCTTTCTCCTATGTGCTTTCATCCCTAACCCTAACCCTAACCCTTCCGAAAGTCGGAGAAGCTCAAGGATGGTACTGATCGATGCGCGCTACCCCATTTAGTGGGGGTAGAGCCTACTTGCAAGTCTCTCCGACCTTCACAAAAAAAGTTATTCAAGAATATCTCTTTCTCCTATGTGCTTTCATCCCTAACCCTAACCCTAACCCTTCCGAAAGTCGGAGAAGCTCAAGGATGGTACCGATCGATGCGCGCAACCCCATTTAGTGGGGGTAGAGCCTACTTGCAAGTCTCTCCGACCTTCACAAAAAAAGTTATTCAAGAATATCTCCTCAGATTTGGGGGAATTTCGTCGGTCGACCTCTTCCGAAGGTCGTACAAGCTCGGGGATGGTACCAATCGATCCGCAGGACCCAAATTAGTCCAGATGCAACCACTTTCCAAGTCTCTCCGACCTTCACAAAAAAAGTTATTCAAGAATATCTCTTTCTCCTATGTGCTTTCATCCCTAACCCTAACCCTTCCGAAAGTCGGAGAAGCTCAAGGATGGTACCGATCGATGCGCGCTACCCCATTTAGTGGGGGTAGAGCCTACTTGCAAGTCTCTCCGACCTTCACAAAAAAGGTTATTCAAGAATATCTGTTTCTCCTATGTGCTTTCATCCCTAACCCTAACCCTAACCCTTCCGAAAGTCGGAGAAGCTCAAGGATGGTACCGATCGATGCGCGCAACCCCATTTAGTGGGGGTAGAGCCTACTTGCAAGTCTCTCCGACCTTCACAAAAAAAGTTATTCAAGAATATCTCCTCAGATTTGGGGGAATTTCGTCGGTCGACCTCTTCCGAAGGTTGTACAAGCTCGGGGATGGTACCAATCGATCCGCAGGACCCAAATTAGTCCAGATGCAACCACTTTCCAAGTCTCTCCGACCTTCACAAAAAAAGTTATTCAAGAATATCTCTTTCTCCTATGTGCTTTCATCCCTAACCCTAACCCTAACCCTTCCGAAAGTCGGAGAAGCTCAAGGATGGTACCGATCGATGCGCGCTACCCCATTTAGTGGGGGTAGAGCCTACTTGCAAGTCTCTCCGACCTTCAAAAAAAAAGTTATTCAAGAATATCTCTTTCTCCTATGTGCTTTCATCCCTAACCCTAACCCTAACCCTTCCGAAAGTCGGAGAAGCTCAAGGATGGTACCGATCGATGCGCGCTACCCCATTTAGTGGGGGTAGAGCCTACTTGCAAGTCTCTCCGACCTTCACAAAAAAAGTTATTCAAGAATATCTCCTCAGATTTGGGGGAATTTCGTCGGTCGACCTCTTCCGAAGGTCGTACAAGCTCGGGGATGGTACCAATCGATCCGCAGGACCCAAATTAGTCCAGATGCAACCACTTTCCAAGTCTCTCCGACCTTCACAAAAAAAGTTATTCAAGAATATCTCTTTCTCCTATGTGCTTTCATCCCTAACCCTAACCCTAACCCTTCCGAAAGTCGGAGAAGCTCAAGGATGGTACCGATCGATGCGCGCTACCCCATTTAGTGGGGGTAGAGCCTACTTGCAAGTCTCTCCGACCTTCACAAAAAAAGTTATTCAAGAATATCTCTTTCTCCTATGTGCTTTCATCCCTAACCCTAACCCTAACCCTTCCGAAAGTCGGAGAAGCTCAAGAATGGTACTGATCGATGCGCGCTACCCCATTTAGTGGGGGTAGAGCCTACTTGCAAGTCTCTCCGACCTTCACAAAAAAAGTTATTCAAGAATATCTCTTTCTCCTATGTGCTTTCATCCCTAACCCTAACCCTAACCCTTCCGAAAGTCGGAGAAGCTCAAGGATGGTACCGATCGATGCGCGCAACCCCATTTAGTGGGGGTAGAGCCTACTTGCAAGTCTCTCCGACCTTCACAAAAAAAGTTATTCAAGAATATCTCTTTCTCCTATGTGCTTTCATCCCTAACCCTAACCCTAACCCTTCCGAAAGTCGGAGAAGCTCAAGGATGGTACCGATCGATGTGCGCTACCCCATTTAGTGGGGGTAGAGCCTACTTGCAAGTCTCTCCGACCTTCACAAAAAAAGTTATTCAAGAATATCTCTTTCTCCTATGTGCTTTCATCCCTAACCCTAACCCTAACCCTTCCGAAAGTCGGAGAAGCTCAAGGATGGTACCGATCGATGCGCGCTACCCCATTTAGTGGGGGTAGAGCCTACTTGCAAGTCTCTCCGACCTTCACAAAAAAAGTTATTCAAGAATATCTCTTTCTCCTATGTGCTTTCATCCCTAACCCTAACCCTAACCCTTCCGAAAGTCGGAGAAGCTCAAGAATGGTACCGATCGATGCGCGCTACCCCATTTAGTGGGGGTAGAGCCTACTTGCAAGTCTCTCCGACCTTCACAAAAAAAGTTATTCAAGAATATCTCTTTCTCCTATGTGCTTTCATCCCTAACCCTAACCCTAACCCTTCCGAAAGTCGGAGAAGCTCAAGGATGGTACCGATCGATGCGCGCAACCCCATTTAGTGGGGGTAGAGCCTACTTGCAAGTCTCTCCGACCTTCACAAAAAAAGTTATTCAAGAATATCTCTTTCTCCTATGTGCTTTCATCCCTAACCCTAACCCTTCCGAAAGTCGGAGAAGCTCAAGGATGGTACCGATCGATGCGCGCTACCCCATTTAGTGGGGGTAGAGCCTACTTGCAAGTCTCTCCGACCTTCACAAAAAAAGTTATTCAAGAATATCTCTTTCTCCTATGTGCTTTCATCCCTAACCCTAACCCTTCCGAAAGTCGGAGAAGCTCAAGGATGGTACCGATCGATGCGCGCAACCCCATTTAGTGGGGGTAGAGCCTACTTGCAAGTCTCTCCGACCTTCACAAAAAAAGTTATTCAAGAATATCTCCTCAGATTTGGGGGAATTTCGTCGGTCGACCTCTTCCGAAGGTCGTAACAGCTCGGGGATGGTACCAATCGATCCGCAGGACCCAAATTAGTCCAGATGCAACCACTTTCCAAGTCTCTCCGACCTTCACAAAAAAAGTTATTCAAGAATATCTCTTTCTCCTATGTGCTTTCATCCCTAACCCTAACCCTAACCCTTCCGAAAGTCGGAGAAGCTCAAGGATGGTACCGATCGATGCGCGCTACCCCATTTAGTGGGGGTAGAGCCTACTTGCAAGTCTCTCCGACCTTCACAAAAAAAGTTATTCAAGAATATCTCTTTCTCCTATGTGCTTTCATCCCTAACCCCAACCCTAACCCTTCCGAAAGTCGGAGAAGCTCAAGGATGGTACCGATCAATGCGCGCAACCCCATTTAGTGGGGGTAGAGCCTACTTGCAAGTCTCTCCGACCTTCACAAAAAAAGTTATTCAAGAATATCTCCTCAGATTTGGGGGAATTTCGTCGGTCGACCTCTTCCGAAGGTCGTACAAGCTCGGGGATGGTACCAATCGATCCGCAGGACCCAAATTAGTCCAGATGCAACCACTTTCCAAGTCTCTCCGACCTTCACAAAAAAAGTTATTCAAGAATATCTCTTTCTCCTATGTGCTTTCATCCCTAACCCTAACCCTAACCCTTCCGAAAGTCGGAGAAGCTCAAGGATGGTACCGATCGATGCGCGCTACCCCATTTAGTGGGGGTAGAGCCTACCTGCAAGTCTCTCCGACCTTCACAAAAAAAGTTATTCAAGAATATCTCCTCAGATTTGGGGGAATTTCGTCGGTCGACCTCTTCCGAAGGTCGTACAAGCTCGGGGATGGTACCAATCGATCCGCAGGACCCAAATTAGTCCAGATGCAACCACTTTCCAAGTCTCTCCGACCTTCACAAAAAAAGTTATTCAAGAATATCTCTTTCTCCTATGTGCTTTCATCCCTAACCCTAACCCTAACCCTTCCGAAAGTCGGAGAAGCTCAAGGATGGTACCGATCGATGCGCGCTACCCCATTTAGTGGGGGTAGAGCCTACTTGCAAGTCTCTCCGACCTTCACAAAAAAAGTTATTCAAGAATATCTCTTTCTCCTATGTGCTTTCATCCCTAACCCTAACCCTAACCCTTCTGAAAGTCGGAGAAGCTCAAGAATGGTACCGATCGATGCGCGCTACCCCATTTAGTGGGGGTAGAGCCTACTTGCAAGTCTCTCCGACCTTCACAAAAAAAGTTATTCAAGAATATCTCTTTCTCCTATGTGCTTTCATCCCTAACCCCAACCCTAACCCTTCCGAAAGTCGGAGAAGCTCAAGGATGGTACCGATCAATGCGCGCAACCCCATTTAGTGGGGGTAGAGCCTACTTGCAAGTCTCTCCGACCTTCACAAAAAAAGTTATTCAAGAATATCTCCTCAGATTTGGGGGAATTTCGTCGGTCGACCTCTTCCGAAGGTCGTACAAGCTCGGGGATGGTACCAATCGATCCGCAGGACCCAAATTAGTCCAGATGCAACCACTTTCCAAGTCTCTCCGACCTTCACAAAAAAAGTTATTCAAGAATATCTCTTTCTCCTATGTGCTTTCATCCCTAACCCTAACCCTAACCCTTCCGAAAGTCGGAGAAGCTCAAGGATGGTACCGATCGATGCGCGCTACCCCATTTAGTGGGGGTAGAGCCTACCTGCAAGTCTCTCCGACCTTCACAAAAAAAGTTATTCAAGAATATCTCCTCAGATTTGGGGGAATTTCGTCGGTCGACCTCTTCCGAAGGTCGTACAAGCTCGGGGATGGTACCAATCGATCCGCAGGACCCAAATTAGTCCAGATGCAACCACTTTCCAAGTCTCTCCGACCTTCACAAAAAAAGTTATTCAAGAATATCTCTTTCTCCTATGTGCTTTCATCCCTAACCCTAACCCTAACCCTTCCGAAAGTCGGAGAAGCTCAAGGATGGTACCGATCGATGCGCGCTACCCCATTTAGTGGGGGTAGAGCCTACTTGCAAGTCTCTCCGACCTTCACAAAAAAAGTTATTCAAGAATATCTCTTTCTCCTATGTGCTTTCATCCCTAACCCTAACCCTAACCCTTCTGAAAGTCGGAGAAGCTCAAGAATGGTACCGATCGATGCGCGCTACCCCATTTAGTGGGGGTAGAGCCTACTTGCAAGTCTCTCCGACCTTCACAAAAAAAGTTATTCAAGAATATCTCTTTCTCCTATGTGCTTTCATCCCTAACCCTAACCCTTCCGAAAGTCGGAAAAGCTCAAGGATGGTACCGATCGATGCGCGCAACCCCATTTAGTGGGGGTAGAGCCTACTTGCAAGTCTCTCCGACCTTCACAAAAAAAGTTATTCAAGAATATCTCTTTCTCCTATGTGCTTTCATCCCTAACCCTAACCCTAACCCTTCCGAAAGTCGGAGAAGCTCAAGGATGGTACCGATCGATGCGCGCTACCCCATTTAGTGGGGGTAGAGCCTACTTGCAAGTCTCTCCGACCTTCACAAAAAAAGTTATTCAAGAATATCTCTTTCTCCTATGTGCTTTCATCCCTAACCCTAACCCTAACCCTTCCGAAAGTCGGAGAAGCTCAAGGATGGTACCGATCGATGCGCGCAACCCCATTTAGTGGGGGTAGAGCCTACTTGCAAGTCTCTCCGACCTTCACAAAAAAAGTTATTCAAGAATATCTCCTCAGATTTGGGGGAATTTCGTCGGTCGACCTCTTCCGAAGGTCGTAACAGCTCGGGGATGGTACCAATCGATCCGCAGGACCCAAATTAGTCCAGATGCAACCACTTTCCAAGTCTCTCCGACCTTCACAAAAAAAGTTATTCAAGAATATCTCTTTCTCCTATGTGCTTTCATCCCTAACCCTAACCCTAACCCTTCCGAAAGTCGGAGAAGCTCAAGGATGGTACCGATCGATGCGCGCTACCCCATTTAGTGGGGGTAGAGCCTACTTGCAAGTCTCTCCGACCTTCACAAAAAAAGTTATTCAAGAATATCTCTTTCTCCTATGTGCTTTCATCCCTAACCCTAACCCTAACCCTTCCGAAAGTCGGAGAAGCTCAAGGATGGTACCGATCGATGCGCGCTACCCCATTTAGTGGGGGTAGAGCCTACTTGCAAGTCTCTCCGACCTTCACAAAAAAAGTTATTCAAGAATATCTCTTTCTCCTATGTGCTTTCATCCCTAACCCTAACCCTAACCCTTCCGAAAGTCGGAGAAGCTCAAGGATGGTACCGATCGATGCGCGCAACCCCATTTAGTGGGGGTAGAGCCTACTTGCAAGTCTCTCCGACCTTCACAAAAAAAGTTATTCAAGAATATCTCCTCAGATTTGGGGGAATTTCGTCGGTCGACCTCTTCCGAAGGTCGTACAAGCTCGAAGATGGTACCAATCGATCCGCAGGACCCAAATTAGTCCAGATGCAACCACTTTCCAAGTCTCTCCGACCTTCACAAAAAAAGTTATTCAAGAATATCTCTTTCTCCTATGTGCTTTCATCCCTAACCCTAACCCTAACCCTTCCGAAAGTCGGAGAAGCTCAAGGATGGTACTGATCGATGCGCGCTACCCCATTTAGTGGGGGTAGAGCCTACTTGCAAGTCTCTCCGACCTTCACAAAAAAAGTTATTCAAGAATATCTCTTTCTCCTATGTGCTTTCATCCCTAACCCTAACCCTAACCCTTCCGAAAGTCGGAGAAGCTCAAGGATGGTACCGATCGATGCGCGCTACCCCATTTAGTGGGGGTAGAGCCTACTTGCAAGTCTCTCCGACCTTCACAAAAAAAGTTATTCAAGAATATCTGTTTCTCCTATGTGCTTTCATCCCTAACCCTAACCCTAACCCTTCCGAAAGTCGGAGAAGCTCAAGGATGGTACCGATCGATGCGCGCAACCCCATTTAGTGGGGGTAGAGCCTACTTGCAAGTCTCTCCGACCTTCACAAAAAAAGTTATTCAAGAATATCTCCTCAGATTTGGGGGAATTTCGTCGGTCGACCTCTTCCGAAGGTCGTACAAGCTCGGGGATGGTACCAATCGATCTGCAGGACCCAAATTAGTCCAGATGCAACCACTTTCCAAGTCTCTCCGACCTTCACAAAAAAAGTTATTCAAGAATATCTCTTTCTCCTATGTGCTTTCATCCCTAACCCTAACCCTAACCCTTCCGAAAGTCGGAGAAGCTCAAGGATGGTACCGATCGATGCGCGCTACCCCATTTAGTGGGGGTAGAGCCTACTTGCAAGTCTCTCCGACCTTCAAAAAAAAAGTTATTCAAGAATATCTCTTTCTCCTATGTGCTTTCATCCCTAACCCTAACCCTAACCCTTCCGAAAGTCGGAGAAGCTCAAGGATGGTACCGATCGATGCGCGCTACCCCATTTAGTGGGGGTAGAGCCTACTTGCAAGTCTCTCCGACCTTCACAAAAAAAGTTATTCAAGAATATCTCTTTCTCCTATGTGCTTTCATCCCTAACCCTAACCCTAACCCTTCCGAAAGTCGGAGAAGCTCAAGGATGGTACCGATCGATGCGCGCTACCCCATTTAGTGGGGGTAGAGCCTACTTGCAAGTCTCTCCGACCTTCACAAAAAAAGTTATTCAAGAATATCTCTTTCTCCTATGTGCTTTCATCCCTAACCCTAACCCTAACCCTTCCGAAAGTCGGAGAAGCTCAAGGATGGTACCGATCGATGCGCGCTACCCCATTTAGTGGGGGTAGAGCCTACTTGCAAGTCTCTCCGACCTTCACAAAAAAAGTTATTCAAGAATATCTCTTTCTCCTATGTGCTTTCATCCCTAACCCTAACCCTAACCCTTCCGAAAGTCGGAGAAGCTCAAGGATGGTACCGATCGATGCGCGCTACCCCATTTAGTGGGGGTAGAGCCTACTTGCAAGTCTCTCCGACCTTCACAAAAAAAGTTATTCAAGAATATCTCTTTCTCCTATGTGCTTTCATCCCTAACCCTAACCCTAACCCTTCCGAAAGTCGGAGAAGCTCAAGGATGGTACCGATCGATGCGCGCAACCCCATTTAGTGGGGGTAGAGCCTACTTGCAAGTCTCTCCGACCTTCACAAAAAAAGTTATTCAAGAATATCTCCTCAGATTTGGGGGAATTTCGTCGGTCGACCTCTTCCGAAGGTCGTAACAGCTCGGGGATGGTACCAATCGATCCGCAGGACCCAAATTAGTCCAGATGCAACCACTTTCCAAGTCTCTCCGACCTTCACAAAAAAAGTTATTCAAGAATATCTCTTTCTCCTATGTGCTTTCATCCCTAACCCTAACCCTTCCGAAAGTCGGAGAAGCTCAAAGATGGTACCGATCGATGCGCGCTACCCCATTTAGTGGGGGTAGAGCCTACTTGCAAGTCTCTCCGACCTTCACAAAAAAAGTTATTCAAGAATATCTCTTTCTCCTATGTGCTTTCATCCCTAACCCTAACCCTTCCGAAAGTCGGAGAAGCTCAAGGATGGTACCGATCGATGCGCGCTACCCCATTTAGTGGGGGTAGAGCCTACTTGCAAGTCTCTCCGACCTTCACAAAAAAAGTTATTCAAGAATATCTCTTTCTCCTATGTGCTTTCATCCCTAACCCTAACCCTAACCCTTCCGAAAGTCGGAGAAGCTCAAGGATGGTACCGATCGATGCGCGCAACCCCATTTAGTGGGGGTAGAGCCTACTTGCAAGTCTCTCCGACCTTCACAAAAAAAGTTATTCAAGAATATCTCCTCAGATTTGGGGGAATTTCGTCGGTCGACCTCTTCCGAAGGTCTTACAAGCTCGGGGATGGTACCAATCGATCCGCAGGACCCAAATTAGTCCAGATGCAACCACTTTCCAAGTCTCTCCGACCTTCACAAAAAAAGTTATTCAAGAATATCTCTTTCTCCTATGTGCTTTCATCCCTAACCCTAACCCTAACCCTTCCGAAAGTCGGAGAAGCTCAAGGATGGTACCGATCGATGCGCGCTACCCCATTTAGTGGGGGTAGAGCCTACTTGCAAGTCTCTCCGACCTTCACAAAAAAAGTTATTCAAGAATATCTCTTTCTCCTATGTGCTTTCATCCCTAACCCTAACCCTAACCCTTCCGAAAGTCGGAGAAGCTCAAGGATGGTACCGATCGATGTGCGCTACCCCATTTAGTGGGGGTAGAGCCTACTTGCAAGTCTCTCCGACCTTCACAAAAAAAGTTATTCAAGAATATCTGTTTCTCCTATGTGCTTTCATCCCTAACCCTAACCCTAACCCTTCCGAAAGTCGGAGAAGCTCAAGGATGGTACCGATCGATGCGCGCAACCCCATTTAGTGGGGGTAGAGCCTACTTGCAAGTCTCTCCGACCTTCACAAAAAAAGTTATTCAAGAATATCTCCTCAGATTTGGGGGAATTTCGTCGGTCGACCTCTTCCGAAGGTCGTACAAGCTCGGGGATGGTACCAATCGATCCGCAGGACCCAAATTAGTCCAGATGCAACCACTTTCCAAGTCTCTCCGACCTTCACAAAAAAAGTTATTCAAGAATATCTCTTTCTCCTATGTGCTTTCATCCCTAACCCTAACCCTAACCCTTCCGAAAGTCGGAGAAGCTCAAGGATGGTACCGATCGATGCGCGCTACCCCATTTAGTGGGGGTAGAGCCTACCTGCAAGTCTCTCCGACCTTCACAAAAAAAGTTATTCAAGAATATCTCCTCAGATTTGGGGGAATTTCGTCGGTCGACCTCTTCCGAAGGTCGTACAAGCTCGGGGATGGTACCAATCGATCCGCAGGACCCAAATTAGTCCAGATGCAACCACTTTCCAAGTCTCTCCGACCTTCACAAAAAAAGTTATTCAAGAATATCTCTTTCTCCTATGTGCTTTCATCCCTAACCCTAACCCTAACCCTTCCGAAAGTCGGAGAAGCTCAAGGATGGTACCGATCGATGCGCGCTACCCCATTTAGTGGGGGTAGAGCCTACTTGCAAGTCTCTCCGACCTTCACAAAAAAAGTTATTCAAGAATATCTCTTTCTCCTATGTGCTTTCATCCCTAACCCTAACCCTAACCCTTCCGAAAGTCGGAGAAGCTCAAGGATGGTACCGATCGATGCGCGCTACCCCATTTAGTGGGGGTAGAGCCTACTTGCAAGTCTCTCCGACCTTCACAAAAAAAGTTATTCAAGAATATCTCTTTCTCCTATGTGCTTTCATCCCTAACCCTAACCCTAACCCTTCCGAAAGTCGGAGAAGCTCAAGGATGGTACCGATCGATGCGCGCTACCCCATTTAGTGGGGGTAGAGCCTACTTGCAAGTCTCTCCGACCTTCACAAAAAAAGTTATTCAAGAATATCTCTTTCTCCTATGTGCTTTCATCCCTAACCCTAACCCTAACCCTTCCGAAAGTCGGAGAAGCTCAAGGATGGTACCGATCGATGCGCGCTACCCCATTTAGTGGGGGTAGAGCCTACTTGCAAGTCTCTCCGACCTTCACAAAAAAAGTTATTCAAGAATATCTCTTTCTCCTATGTGCTTTCATCCCTAACCCTAACCCTAACCCTTCCGAAAGTCGGAGAAGCTCAAGGATGGTACCGATCGATGCGCGCAACCCCATTTAGTGGGGGTAGAGCCTACTTGCAAGTCTCTCCGACCTTCACAAAAAAAGTTATTCAAGAATATCTCCTCAGATTTGGGGGAATTTCGTCGGTCGACCTCTTCCGAAGGTCGTAACAGCTCGGGGATGGTACCAATCGATCCGCAGGACCCAAATTAGTCCAGATGCAACCACTTTCCAAGTCTCTCCGACCTTCACAAAAAAAGTTATTCAAGAATATCTCTTTCTCCTATGTGCTTTCATCCCTAACCCTAACCCTAACCCTTCCGAAAGTCGGAGAAGCTCAAGGATGGTACCGATCGATGCGCGCTACCCCATTTAGTGGGGGTAGAGCCTACTTGCAAGTCTCTCCGACCTTCACAAAAAAAGTTATTCAAGAATATCTCTTTCTCCTATGTGCTTTCATCCCTAACCCTAACCCTAACCCTTCCGAAAGTCGGAGAAGCTCAAGGATGGTACCGATCGATGCGCGCTACCCCATTTAGTGGGGGTAGAGCCTACTTGCAAGTCTCTCCGACCTTCACAAAAAAAGTTATTCAAGAATATCTCTTTCTCCTATGTGCTTTCATCCCTAACCCTAACCCTAACCCTTCCGAAAGTCGGAGAAGCTCAAGGATGGTACCGATCGATGCGCGCAACCCCATTTAGTGGGGGTAGAGCCTACTTGCAAGTCTCTCCGACCTTCACAAAAAAAGTTATTCAAGAATATCTCCTCAGATTTGGGGGAATTTCGTCGGTCGACCTCTTCCGAAGGTCGTACAAGCTCGGGGATGGTACCAATCGATCCGCAGGACCCAAATTAGTCCAGATGCAACCACTTTCCAAGTCTCTCCGACCTTCACAAAAAAAGTTATTCAAGAATATCTCTTTCTCCTATGTGCTTTCATCCCTAACCCTAACCCTAACCCTTCCGAAAGTCGGAGAAGCTCAAGGATGGTACCGATCGATGCGCGCTACCCCATTTAGTGGGGGTAGAGCCTACTTGCAAGTCTCTCCGACCTTCACAAAAAAAGTTATTCAAGAATATCTCTTTCTCCTATGTGCTTTCATCCCTAACCCTAACCCTAACCCTTCCGAAAGTCGGAGAAGCTCAAGGATGGTACTGATCGATGCGCGCTACCCCATTTAGTGGGGGTAGAGCCTACCTGCAAGTCTCTCCGACCTTCACAAAAAAAGTTATTCAAGAATATCTCCTCAGATTTGGGGGAATTTCGTCGGTCGACCTCTTCCGAAGGTCGTACAAGCTCGGGGATGGTACCAATCGATCCGCAGGACCCAAATTAGTCCAGATGCAACCACTTTCCAAGTCTCTCCGACCTTCACAAAAAAAGTTATTCAAGAATATCTCTTTCTCCTATGTGCTTTCATCCCTAACCCTAACCCTAACCCTTCCGAAAGTCGGAGAAGCTCAAGGATGGTACCGATCGATGCGCGCTACCCCATTTAGTGGGGGTAGAGCCTACTTGCAAGTCTCTCCGACCTTCACAAAAAAAGTTATTCAAGAATATCTCTTTCTCCTATGTGCTTTCATCCCTAACCCTAACCCTAACCCTTCCGAAAGTCGGAGAAGCTCAAGGATGGTACCGATCGATGCGCGCTACCCCATTTAGTGGGGGTAGAGCCTACTTGCAAGTCTCTCCGACCTTCACAAAAAAAGTTATTCAAGAATATCTCTTTCTCCTATGTGCTTTCATCCCTAACCCTAACCCTAACCCTTCCGAAAGTCGGAGAAGCTCAAGGATGGTACCGATCGATGCGCGCTACCCCATTTAGTGGGGGTAGAGCCTACTTGCAAGTCTCTCCGACCTTCACAAAAAAAGTTATTCAAGAATATCTCTTTCTCCTATGTGCTTTCATCCCTAACCCTAACCCTAACCCTTCCGAAAGTCGGAGAAGCTCAAGGATGGTACTGATCGATGCGCGCTACCCCATTTAGTGGGGGTAGAGCCTACTTGCAAGTCTCTCCGACCTTCACAAAAAAAGTTATTCAAGAATATCTCTTTCTCCTATGTGCTTTCATCCCTAACCCTAACCCTAACCCTTCCGAAAGTCGGAGAAGCTCAAGGATGGTACCGATCGATGCGCGCAACCCCATTTAGTGGGGGTAGAGCCTACTTGCAAGTCTCTCCGACCTTCACAAAAAAAGTTATTCAAGAATATCTCCTCAGATTTGGGGGAATTTCGTCGGTCGACCTCTTCCGAAGGTCGTAACAGCTCGGGGATGGTACCAATCGATCCGCAGGACCCAAATTAGTCCAGATGCAACCACTTTCCAAGTCTCTCCGACCTTCACAAAAAAAGTTATTCAAGAATATCTCTTTCTCCTATGTGCTTTCATCCCTAACCCTAACCCTAACCCTTCCGAAAGTCGGAGAAGCTCAAGGATGGTACCGATCGATGCGCGCTACCCCATTTAGTGGGGGTAGAGCCTACTTGCAAGTCTCTCCGACCTTCACAAAAAAAGTTATTCAAGAATATCTCTTTCTCCTATGTGCTTTCATCCCTAACCCTAACCCTAACCCTTCCGAAAGTCGGAGAAGCTCAAGGATGGTACCGATCGATGCGCGCTACCCCATTTAGTGGGGGTAGAGCCTACTTGCAAGTCTCTCCGACCTTCACAAAAAAAGTTATTCAAGAATATCTCTTTCTCCTATGTGCTTTCATCCCTAACCCTAACCCTAACCCTTCCGAAAGTCGGAGAAGCTCAAGGATGGTACCGATCGATGCGCGCAACCCCATTTAGTGGGGGTAGAGCCTACTTGCAAGTCTCTCCGACCTTCACAAAAAAAGTTATTCAAGAATATCTCCTCAGATTTGGGGGAATTTCGTCGGTCGACCTCTTCCGAAGGTCGTACAAGCTCGGGGATGGTACCAATCGATCTGCAGGACCCAAATTAGTCCAGATGCAACCACTTTCCAAGTCTCTCCGACCTTCACAAAAAAAGTTATTCAAGAATATCTCTTTCTCCTATGTGCTTTCATCCCTAACCCTAACCCTAACCCTTCCGAAAGTCGGAGAAGCTCAAGGATGGTACCGATCGATGCGCGCTACCCCATTTAGTGGGGGTAGAGCCTACTTGCAAGTCTCTCCGACCTTCACAAAAAAAGTTATTCAAGAATATCTCTTTCTCCTATGTGCTTTCATCCCTAACCCTAACCCTAACCCTTCCGAAAGTCGGAGAAGCTCAAGGATGGTACCGATCGATGCGCGCTACCCCATTTAGTGGGGGTAGAGCCTACTTGCAAGTCTCTCCGACCTTCACAAAAAAAGTTATTCAAGAATATCTCTTTCTCCTATGTGCTTTCATCCCTAACCCTAACCCTAACCCTTCCGAAAGTCGGAGAAGCTCAAGGATGGTACCGATCGATGCGCGCAACCCCATTTAGTGGGGGTAGAGCCTACTTGCAAGTCTCTCCGACCTTCACAAAAAAAGTTATTCAAGAATATCTCCTCAGATTTGGGGGAATTTCGTCGGTCGACCTCTTCCGAAGGTCGTACAAGCTCGGGGATGGTACCAATCGATCCGCAGGACCCAAATTAGTCCAGATGCAACCACTTTCCAAGTCTCTCCGACCTTCACAAAAAAAGTTATTCAAGAATATCTCTTTCTCCTATGTGCTTTCATCCCTAACCCTAACCCTAACCCTTCCGAAAGTCGGAGAAGCTCAAGGATGGTACCGATCGATGCGCGCTACCCCATTTAGTGGGGGTAGAGCCTACTTGCAAGTCTCTCCGACCTTCACAAAAAAAGTTATTCAAGAATATCTCTTTCTCCTATGTGCTTTCATCCCTAACCCTAACCCTAACCCTTCCGAAAGTCGGAGAAGCTCAAGGATGGTACTGATCGATGCGCGCTACCCCATTTAGTGGGGGTAGAGCCTACCTGCAAGTCTCTCCGACCTTCACAAAAAAAGTTATTCAAGAATATCTCCTCAGATTTGGGGGAATTTCGTCGGTCGACCTCTTCCGAAGGTCGTACAAGCTCGGGGATGGTACCAATCGATCCGCAGGACCCAAATTAGTCCAGATGCAACCACTTTCCAAGTCTCTCCGACCTTCACAAAAAAAGTTATTCAAGAATATCTCTTTCTCCTATGTGCTTTCATCCCTAACCCTAACCCTAACCCTTCCGAAAGTCGGAGAAGCTCAAGGATGGTACCGATCGATGCGCGCTACCCCATTTAGTGGGGGTAGAGCCTACTTGCAAGTCTCTCCGACCTTCACAAAAAAAGTTATTCAAGAATATCTCTTTCTCCTATGTGCTTTCATCCCTAACCCTAACCCTAACCCTTCCGAAAGTCGGAGAAGCTCAAGGATGGTACCGATCGATGCGCGCTACCCCATTTAGTGGGGGTAGAGCCTACTTGCAAGTCTCTCCGACCTTCACAAAAAAAGTTATTCAAGAATATCTCTTTCTCCTATGTGCTTTCATCCCTAACCCTAACCCTAACCCTTCCGAAAGTCGGAGAAGCTCAAGGATGGTACCGATCGATGCGCGCTACCCCATTTAGTGGGGGTAGAGCCTACTTGCAAGTCTCTCCGACCTTCACAAAAAAAGTTATTCAAGAATATCTCTTTCTCCTATGTGCTTTCATCCCTAACCCTAACCCTAACCCTTCCGAAAGTCGGAGAAGCTCAAGGATGGTACTGATCGATGCGCGCTACCCCATTTAGTGGGGGTAGAGCCTACTTGCAAGTCTCTCCGACCTTCACAAAAAAAGTTATTCAAGAATATCTCTTTCTCCTATGTGCTTTCATCCCTAACCCTAACCCTAACCCTTCCGAAAGTCGGAGAAGCTCAAGGATGGTACCGATCGATGCGCGCAACCCCATTTAGTGGGGGTAGAGCCTACTTGCAAGTCTCTCCGACCTTCACAAAAAAAGTTATTCAAGAATATCTCCTCAGATTTGGGGGAATTTCGTCGGTCGACCTCTTCCGAAGGTCGTAACAGCTCGGGGATGGTACCAATCGATCCGCAGGACCCAAATTAGTCCAGATGCAACCACTTTCCAAGTCTCTCCGACCTTCACAAAAAAAGTTATTCAAGAATATCTCTTTCTCCTATGTGCTTTCATCCCTAACCCTAACCCTAACCCTTCCGAAAGTCGGAGAAGCTCAAGGATGGTACCGATCGATGCGCGCTACCCCATTTAGTGGGGGTAGAGCCTACTTGCAAGTCTCTCCGACCTTCACAAAAAAAGTTATTCAAGAATATCTCTTTCTCCTATGTGCTTTCATCCCTAACCCTAACCCTAACCCTTCCGAAAGTCGGAGAAGCTCAAGGATGGTACCGATCGATGCGCGCTACCCCATTTAGTGGGGGTAGAGCCTACTTGCAAGTCTCTCCGACCTTCACAAAAAAAGTTATTCAAGAATATCTCTTTCTCCTATGTGCTTTCATCCCTAACCCTAACCCTAACCCTTCCGAAAGTCGGAGAAGCTCAAGGATGGTACCGATCGATGCGCGCAACCCCATTTAGTGGGGGTAGAGCCTACTTGCAAGTCTCTCCGACCTTCACAAAAAAAGTTATTCAAGAATATCTCCTCAGATTTGGGGGAATTTCGTCGGTCGACCTCTTCCGAAGGTCGTACAAGCTCGGGGATGGTACCAATCGATCTGCAGGACCCAAATTAGTCCAGATGCAACCACTTTCCAAGTCTCTCCGACCTTCACAAA
Organism: Limanda limanda; assembly: GCF_963576545.1. Classification (NCBI taxonomy): domain Eukaryota; kingdom Metazoa; phylum Chordata; class Actinopteri; order Pleuronectiformes; family Pleuronectidae; genus Limanda; species Limanda limanda. The sequence continues at coordinate 59,645 of NW_026870531.1, forward strand.
AAAAGTTATTCAAGAATATCTCTTTCTCCTATGTGCTTTCATCCCTAACCCTAACCCTAACCCTTCCGAAAGTCGGAGAAGCTCAAGGATGGTACCGATCGATGCGCGCTACCCTATTTAGTGGGGGTAGAGCCTACTTGCAAGTCTCTCCGACCTTCACAAAAAAAGTTATTCAAGAATATCTCTTTCTCCTATGTGCTTTCATCCCTAACCCTAACCCTAACCCTTCCGAAAGTCGGAGAAGCTCAAGGATGGTACCGATCGATGCGCGCTACCCCATTTAGTGGGGGTAGAGCCTACTTGCAAGTCTCTCCGACCTTCACAAAAAAAGTTATTCAAGAATATCTGTTTCTCCTATGTGCTTTCATCCCTAACCCTAACCCTTCCGAAAGTCGGAGAAGCTCAAGGATGGTACCGATCGATGCGCGCAACCCCATTTAGTGGGGGTAGAGCCTACTTGCAAGTCTCTCCGACCTTCACAAAAAAAGTTATTCAAGAATATCTCCTCAGATTTGGGGGAATTTCGTCGGTCGACCTCTTCCGAAGGTCATACAAGCTCGGGGATGGTACCAATCGATCCGCAGGACCCAAATTAGTCCAGATGCAACCACTTTCCAAGTCTCTCCGACCTTCACAAAAAAAGTTATTCAAGAATATCTCTTTCTCCTATGTGCTTTCATCCCTAACCCTAACCCTAACCCTTCCGAAAGTCGGAGAAGCTCAAGGATGGTACCGATCGATGCGCGCTACCCCATTTAGTGGGGGTAGAGCCTACTTGCAAGTCTCTCCGACCTTCAAAAAAAAAGTTATTCAAGAATATCTCTTTCTCCTATGTGCTTTCATCCCTAACCCTAACCCTAACCCTTCCGAAAGTCGGAGAAGCTCAAGGATGGTACCGATCGATGCGCGCTACCCCATTTAGTGGGGGTAAAGCCTACTTGCAAGTCTCTCCGACCTTCACAAAAAAAGTTATTCAAGAATATCTCCTCAGATTTGGGGGAATTTCGTCGGTCGACCTCTTCCGAAGGTCGTACAAGCTCGGGGATGGTACCAATCGATCCGCAGGACCCAAATTAGTCCAGATGCAACCACTTTCCAAGTCTCTCCGACCTTCACAAAAAAAGTTATTCAAGAATATCTCTTTCTCCTATGTGCTTTCATCCCTAACCCTAACCCTTCCGAAAGTCGGAGAAGCTCAAGGATGGTACCGATCGATGCGCGCTACCCCATTTAGTGGGGGTAGAGCCTACTTGCAAGTCTTTCCGACCTTCACAAAAAAAGTTATTCAAGAATATCTCTTTCTCCTATGTGCTTTCATCCCTAACCCTAACCCTAACCCTTCCGAAAGTCGGAGAAGCTCAAGGATGGTACCGATCGATGCGCGCTACCCCATTTAGTGGGGGTAGAGCCTACTTGCAAGTCTCTCCGACCTTCACAAAAAAAGTTATTCAAGAATATCTCTTTCTCCTATGTGCTTTCATCCCTAACCCTAACCCTTCCGAAAGTCGGAGAAGCTCAAGGATGGTACCGATCGATGCGCGCTACCCCATTTAGTGGGGGTAGAGCCTACTTGCAAGTCTCTCCGACCTTCACAAAAAAAGTTATTCAAGAATATCTCTTTCTCCTATGTGCTTTCATCCCTAACCCTAACCCTTCCGAAAGTCGGAGAAGCTCAAGGATGGTACCGATCGATGCGCGCTACCCCATTTAGTGGGGGTAGAGCCTACTTGCAAGTCTCTCCGACCTTCACAAAAAAAGTTATTCAAGAATATCTCTTTCTCCTATGTGCTTTCATCCCTAACCCTAACCCTAACCCTTCCGAAAGTCGGAGAAGCTCAAGGATGGTACCGATCGATGCGCGCAACCCCATTTAGTGGGGGTAGAGCCTACTTGCAAGTCTCTCCGACCTTCACAAAAAAAGTTATTCAAGAATATCTCCTCAGATTTGGGGGAATTTCGTCGGTCGACCTCTTCCGAAGGTCGTAACAGCTCGGGGATGGTACCAATCGATCCGCAGGACCCAAACTAGTCCAGATGCAACCACTTTCCAAGTCTCTCCGACCTTCACAAAAAAAGTTATTCAAGAATATCTCTTTCTCCTATGTGCTTTCATCCCTAACCCTAACCCTTCCGAAAGTCGGAGAAGCTCAAGGATGGTACCGATCGATGCGCGCTACTCCATTTAGTGGGGGTAGAGCCTACTTGCAAGTCTCTCCGACCTTCACAAAAAAAGTTATTCAAGAATATCTCTTTCTCCTATGTGCTTTCATCCCTAACCCTAACCCTAACCCTTCCAAAAGTCGGAGAAGCTCAAGGATGGTACCGATCGATGCGCGCTACCCCATTTAGTGGGGGTAGAGCCTACTTGCAAGTCTCTCCGACCTTCACAAAAAAAGTTATTCAAGAATATCTCTTTCTCCTATGTGCTTTCATCCCTAACCCTAACCCTAACCCTTCCGAAAGTCGGAGAAGCTCAAGGATGGTACCGATCGATGCGCGCAACCCCATTTAGTGGGGGTAGAGCCTACTTGCAAGTCTCTCCGACCTTCACAAAAAAAGTTATTCAAGAATATCTCCTCAGATTTGGGGGAATTTCGTCGGTCGACCTCTTCCGAAGGTCGTACAAGCTCGGGGATGGTACCAATCGATCCGCAGGACCCAAATTAGTCCAGATGCAACCACTTTCCAAGTCTCTCCGACCTTCACAAAAAAAGTTATTCAAGAATATCTCTTTCTCCTATGTGCTTTCATCCCTAACCCTAACCCTAACCCTTCCGAAAGTCGGAGAAGCTCAAGGATGGTACCGATCGATGCGCGCTAACCCATTTAGTGGGGGTAGAGCCTACTTGCAAGTCTCTCCGACCTTCACAAAAAAAGTTATTCAAGAATATCTCTTTCTCCTATGTGCTTTCATCCCTAACCCTAACCCTAACCCTTCCGAAAGTCGGAGAAGCTCAAGGATGGTACCGATCGATGCGCGCTACCCCATTTAGTGGGGGTAGAGCCTACTTGCAAGTCTCTCCGACCTTCACAAAAAAAGTTATTCAAGAATATCTGTTTCTCCTATGTGCTTTCATCCCTAACCCTAACCCTAACCCTTCCGAAAGTCGGAGAAGCTCAAGGATGGTACCGATCGATGCGCGCAACCCCATTTAGTGGGGGTAGAGCCTACTTGCAAGTCTCTCCGACCTTCACAAAAAAAGTTATTCAAGAATATCTCCTCAGATTTGGGGGAATTTCGTCGGTCGACCTCTTCCGAAGGTCGTACAAGCTCGGGGATGGTACCAATCGATCCGCAGGACCCAAATTAGTCCAGATGCAACCACTTTCCAAGTCTCTCCGACCTTCACAAAAAAAGTTATTCAAGAATATCTCTTTCTCCTATGTGCTTTCATCCCTAACCCTAACCCTAACCCTTCCGAAAGTCGGAGAAGCTCAAGGATGGTACCGATCGATGCGCGCTACCCCATTTAGTGGGGGTAGAGCCTACTTGCAAGTCTTTCCGACCTTCACAAAAAAAGTTATTCAAGAATATCTCTTTCTCCTATGTGCTTTCATCCCTAACCCTAACCCTAACCCTTCCGAAAGTCGGAGAAGCTCAAGGATGGTACCGATCGATGCGCGCTACCCCATTTAGTGGGGGTAGAGCCTACTTGCAAGTCTCTCCGACCTTCACAAAAAAAGTTATTCAAGAATATCTCTTTCTCCTATGTGCTTTCATCCCTAACCCTAACCCTAACCCTTCCGAAAGTCGGAGAAGCTCAAGGATGGTACCGATCGATGCGCGCTACCCCATTTAGTGGGGGTAGAGCCTACTTGCAAGTCTCTCCGACCTTCACAAAAAAAGTTATTCAAGAATATCTCTTTCTCCTATGTGCTTTCATCCCTAACCCTAACCCTAACCCTTCCGAAAGTCGGAGAAGCTCAAGGATGGTACCGATCGATGCGCGCTACCCCATTTAGTGGGGGTAGAGCCTACTTGCAAGTCTCTCCGACCTTCACAAAAAAAGTTATTCAAGAATATCTCTTTCTCCTATGTGCTTTCATCCCTAACCCTAACCCTAACCCTTCCGAAAGTCGGAGAAGCTCAAGGATGGTACCGATCGATGCGCGCAACCCCATTTAGTGGGGGTAGAGCCTACTTGCAAGTCTCTCCGACCTTCACAAAAAAAGTTATTCAAGAATATCTCCTCAGATTTGGGGGAATTTCGTCGGTCGACCTCTTCCGAAGGTCGTAACAGCTCGGGGATGGTACCAATCGATCCGCAGGACCCAAATTAGTCCAGATGCAACCACTTTCCAAGTCTCTCCGACCTTCACAAAAAAAGTTATTCAAGAATATCTCTTTCTCCTATGTGCTTTCATCCCTAACCCTAACCCTAACCCTTCCGAAAGTCGGAGAAGCTCAAGGATGGTACCGATCGATGCGCGCTACTCCATTTAGTGGGGGTAGAGCCTACTTGCAAGTCTCTCCGACCTTCACAAAAAAAGTTATTCAAGAATATCTCTTTCTCCTATGTGCTTTCATCCCTAACCCTAACCCTAACCCTTCCGAAAGTCGGAGAAGCTCAAGGATGGTACCGATCGATGCGCGCTACCCCATTTAGTGGGGGTAGAGCCTACTTGCAAGTCTCTCCGACCTTCACAAAAAAAGTTATTCAAGAATATCTCTTTCTCCTATGTGCTTTCATCCCTAACCCTAACCCTAACCCTTCCGAAAGTCGGAGAAGCTCAAGGATGGTACCGATCGATGCGCGCTACCCCATTTAGTGGGGGTAGAGCCTACCTGCAAGTCTCTCCGACCTTCACAAAAAAAGTTATTCAAGAATATCTCCTCAGATTTGGGGGAATTTCGTCGGTCGACCTCTTCCGAAGGTCGTACAAGCTCGGGGATGGTACCAATCGATCCGCAGGACCCAAATTAGTCCAGATGCAACCACTTTCCAAGTCTCTCCGACCTTCACAAAAAAAGTTATTCAAGAATATCTCTTTCTCCTATGTGCTTTCATCCCTAACCCTAACCCTAACCCTTCCGAAAGTCGGAGAAGCTCAAGGATGGTACCGATCGATGCGCGCTACCCCATTTAGTGGGGGTAGAGCCTACTTGCAAGTCTCTCCGACCTTCACAAAAAAAGTTATTCAAGAATATCTCTTTCTCCTATGTGCTTTCATCCCTAACCCTAACCCTAACCCTTCCGAAAGTCGGAGAAGCTCAAGGATGGTACTGATCGATGCGCGCTACCCCATTTAGTGGGGGTAGAGCCTACTTGCAAGTCTCTCCGACCTTCACAAAAAAAGTTATTCAAGAATATCTCTTTCTCCTATGTGCTTTCATCCCTAACCCTAACCCTAACCCTTCCGAAAGTCGGAGAAGCTCAAGGATGGTACCGATCGATGCGCGCTACCCCATTTAGTGGGGGTAGAGCCTACTTGCAAGTCTCTCCGACCTTCACAAAAAAAGTTATTCAAGAATATCTCTTTCTCCTATGTGCTTTCATCCCTAACCCTAACCCTAACCCTTCCGAAAGTCGGAGAAGCTCAAGGATGGTACCGATCGATGTGCGCTACCCCATTTAGTGGGGGTAGAGCCTACTTGCAAGTCTCTCCGACCTTCACAAAAAAAGTTATTCAAGAATATCTCTTTCTCCTATGTGCTTTCATCCCTAACCCTAACCCTAACCCTTCCGAAAGTCGGAGAAGCTCAAGGATGGTACCGATCGATGCGCGCAACCCCATTTAGTGGGGTTAGAGCCTACTTGCAAGTCTCTCCGACCTTCACAAAAAAAGTTATTCAAGAATATCTCCTCAGATTTGGGGGAATTTCGTCGGTCGACCTCTTCCGAAGGTCGTAACAGCTCGGGGATGGTACCAATCGATCCGCAGGACCCAAATTAGTCCAGATGCAACCACTTTCCAAGTCTCTCCGACCTTCACAAAAAAAGTTATTCAAGAATATCTCTTTCTCCTATGTGCTTTCATCCCTAACCCTAACCCTAACCCTTCCGAAAGTCGGAGAAGCTCAAGGATGGTACCGATCGATGCGCGCTACCCCATTTAGTGGGGGTAGAGCCTACTTGCAAGTCTCTCCGACCTTCACAAAAAAAGTTATTCAAGAATATCTCTTTCTCCTATGTGCTTTCATCCCTAACCCTAACCCTAACCCTTCCGAAAGTCGGAGAAGCTCAAGGATGGTACCGATCGATGCGCGCTACCCCATTTAGTGGGGGTAGAGCCTACTTGCAAGTCTCTCCGACCTTCACAAACAAAGTTATTCAAGAATATCTCTTTCTCCTATGTGCTTTCATCCCTAACCCTAACCCTAACCCTTCCGAAAGTCGGAGAAGCTCAAGGATGGTACCGATCGATGCGCGCAACGCCATTTAGTGGGGGTAGAGCCTACTTGCAAGTCTCTCCGACCTTCACAAAAAAAGTTATTCAAGAATATCTCCTCAGATTTGGGGGAATTTCGTCGGTCGACCTCTTCCGAAGGTCGTACAAGCTCGGGGATGGTACCAATCGATCTGCAGGACCCAAATTAGTCCAGATGCAACCACTTTCCAAGTCTCTCCGACCTTCACAAAAAAAGTTATTCAAGAATATCTCTTTCTCCTATGTGCTTTCATCCCTAACCCTAACCCTAACCCTTCCGAAAGTCGGAGAAGCTCAAGGATGGTACCGATCGATGCGCGCTACCCCATTTAGTGGGGGTAGAGCCTACTTGCAAGTCTCTCCGACCTTCACAAAAAAAGTTATTCAAGAATATCTCTTTCTCCTATGTGCTTTCATCCCTAACCCTAACCCTTCCGAAAGTCGGAGAAGCTCAAGGATGGTACCGATCGATGCGCGCAACGCCATTTAGTGGGGGTAGAGCCTACTTGCAAGTCTCTCCGACCTTCACAAAAAAAGTTATTCAAGAATATCTCCTCAGATTTGGGGGAATTTCGTCGGTCGACCTCTTCCGAAGGTCGTACAAGCTCGGGGATGGTATTAATCGATCCGCAGGACCCAAATTAGTCCAGATGCAACCACTTTCCAAGTCTCTCCGACCTTCACAAAAAAAGTTATTCAAGAATATCTCTTTCTCCTATGTGCTTTCATCCCTAACCCTAACCCTAACCCTTCCGAAAGTCGGAGAAGCTCAAGGATGGTACCGATCGATGCGCGCTACCCCATTTAGTGGGGGTAGAGCCTACTTGCAAGTCTCTCCGACCTTCAAAAAAAAAGTTATTCAAGAATATCTCTTTCTCCTATGTGCTTTCATCCCTAACCCTAACCCTAACCCTTCCGAAAGTCGGAGAAGCTCAAGGATGGTACCGATCGATGCGCGCAACCCCATTTAGTGGGGGTAGAGCCTACTTGCAAGTCTCTCCGACCTTCACAAAAAAAGTTATTCAAGAATATCTCCTCAGATTTGGGGGAATTTCGTCGGTCGACCTCTTCCGAAGGTCGTACAAGCTCGGGGATGGTACCAATCGATCCGCAGGACCCAAATTAGTCCAGATGCAACCACTTTCCAAGTCTCTCCGACCTTCACAAAAAAAGTTATTCAAGAATATCTCTTTCTCCTATGTGCTTTCATCCCTAACCCTAACCCTAACCCTTCCGAAAGTCGGAGAAGCTCAAGGATGGTACCGATCGATGCGCGCTACCCCATTTAGTGGGGGTAGAGCCTACTTGCAAGTCTCTCCGACCTTCACAAAAAAAGTTATTCAAGAATATCTCTTTCTCCTATGTGCTTTCATCCCTAACCCTAACCCTAACCCTTCCGAAAGTCGGAGAAGCTCAAGGATGGTACCGATCGATGCGCGCTACCCCATTTAGTGGGGGTAGAGCCTACTTGCAAGTCTCTCCGACCTTCACAAAAAAAGTTATTCAAGAATATCTGTTTCTCCTATGTGCTTTCATCCCTAACCCTAACCCTAACCCTTCCGAAAGTCGGAGAAGCTCAAGGATGGTACCGATCGATGCGCGCAACCCCATTTAGTGGGGGTAGAGCCTACTTGCAAGTCTCTCCGACCTTCACAAAAAAAGTTATTCAAGAATATCTCCTCAGATTTGGGGGAATTTCGTCGGTCGACCTCTTCCGAAGGTCGTACAAGCTCGGGGATGGTACCAATCGATCCGCAGGACCCAAATTAGTCCAGATGCAACCACTTTCCAAGTCTCTCCGACCTTCACAAAAAAAGTTATTCAAGAATATCTCTTTCTCCTATGTGCTTTCATCCCTAACCCTAACCCTAACCCTTCCGAAAGTCGGAGAAGCTCAAGGATGGTACCGATCGATGCGCGCTACCCCATTTAGTGGGGGTAGAGCCTACTTGCAAGTCTTTCCGACCTTCACAAAAAAAGTTATTCAAGAATATCTCTTTCTCCTATGTGCTTTCATCCCTAACCCTAACCCTAACCCTTCCGAAAGTCGGAGAAGCTCAAGGATGGTACCGATCGATGCGCGCTACCCCATTTAGTGGGGGTAGAGCCTACTTGCAAGTCTCTCCGACCTTCACAAAAAAAGTTATTCAAGAATATCTCTTTCTCCTATGTGCTTTCATCCCTAACCCTAACCCTAACCCTTCCGAAAGTCGGAGAAGCTCAAGGATGGTACCGATCGATGCGCGCTACCCCATTTAGTGGGGGTAGAGCCTACTTGCAAGTCTCTCCGACCTTCACAAAAAAAGTTATTCAAGAATATCTCTTTCTCCTATGTGCTTTCATCCCTAACCCTAACCCTAACCCTTCCGAAAGTCGGAGAAGCTCAAGGATGGTACCGATCGATGCGCGCTACCCCATTTAGTGGGGGTAGAGCCTACTTGCAAGTCTCTCCGACCTTCACAAAAAAAGTTATTCAAGAATATCTGTTTCTCCTATGTGCTTTCATCCCTAACCCTAACCCTAACCCTTCCGAAAGTCGGAGAAGCTCAAGGATGGTACCGATCGATGCGCGCAACCCCATTTAGTGGGGGTAGAGCCTACTTGCAAGTCTCTCCGACCTTCACAAAAAAAGTTATTCAAGAATATCTCCTCAGATTTGGGGGAATTTCGTCGGTCGACCTCTTCCGAAGGTCGTACAAGCTCGGGGATGGTACCAATCGATCCGCAGGACCCAAATTAGTCCAGATGCAACCACTTTCCAAGTCTCTCCGACCTTCACAAAAAAAGTTATTCAAGAATATCTCTTTCTCCTATGTGCTTTCATCCCTAACCCTAACCCTAACCCTTCCGAAAGTCGGAGAAGCTCAAGGATGGTACCGATCGATGCGCGCTACCCCATTTAGTGGGGGTAGAGCCTACTTGCAAGTCTTTCCGACCTTCACAAAAAAAGTTATTCAAGAATATCTCTTTCTCCTATGTGCTTTCATCCCTAACCCTAACCCTAACCCTTCCGAAAGTCGGAGAAGCTCAAGGATGGTACCGATCGATGCGCGCTACCCCATTTAGTGGGGGTAGAGCCTACTTGCAAGTCTCTCCGACCTTCACAAAAAAAGTTATTCAAGAATATCTCTTTCTCCTATGTGCTTTCATCCCTAACCCTAACCCTAACCCTTCCGAAAGTCGGAGAAGCTCAAGGATGGTACCGATCGATGCGCGCTACCCCATTTAGTGGGGGTAGAGCCTACTTGCAAGTCTTTCCGACCTTCACAAAAAAAGTTATTCAAGAATATCTCTTTCTCCTATGTGCTTTCATCCCTAACCCTAACCCTAACCCTTCCGAAAGTCGGAGAAGCTCAAGGATGGTACCGATCGATGCGCGCTACCCCATTTAGTGGGGGTAGAGCCTACTTGCAAGTCTCTCCGACCTTCACAAAAAAAGTTATTCAAGAATATCTCTTTCTCCTATGTGCTTTCATCCCTAACCCTAACCCTAACCCTTCCGAAAGTCGGAGAAGCTCAAGGATGGTACCGATCGATGCGCGCTACCCCATTTAGTGGGGGTAGAGCCTACTTGCAAGTCTCTCCGACCTTCACAAAAAAAGTTATTCAAGAATATCTCTTTCTCCTATGTGCTTTCATCCCTAACCCTAACCCTAACCCTTCCGAAAGTCGGAGAAGCTCAAGGATGGTACCGATCGATGCGCGCAACCCCATTTAGTGGGGGTAGAGCCTACTTGCAAGTCTCTCCGACCTTCACAAAAAAAGTTATTCAAGAATATCTCCTCAGATTTGGGGGAATTTCGTCGGTCGACCTCTTCCGAAGGTCGTAACAGCTCGGGGATGGTACCAATCGATCCGCAGGACCCAAATTAGTCCAGATGCAACCACTTTCCAAGTCTCTCCGACCTTCACAAAAAAAGTTATTCAAGAATATCTCTTTCTCCTATGTGCTTTCATCCCTAACCCTAACCCTAACCCTTCCGAAAGTCGGAGAAGCTCAAGGATGGTACCGATCGATGCGCGCTACCCCATTTAGTGGGGGTAGAGCCTACTTGCAAGTCTTTCCGACCTTCACAAAAAAAGTTATTCAAGAATATCTCTTTCTCCTATGTGCTTTCATCCCTAACCCTAACCCTAACCCTTCCGAAAGTCGGAGAAGCTCAAGGATGGTACCGATCGATGCGCGCTACCCCATTTAGTGGGGGTAGAGCCTACCTGCAAGTCTCTCCGACCTTCATAAAAAAAGTTATTCAAGAATATCTCCTCAGATTTGGGGGAATTTCGTCGGTCGACCTCTTCCGAAGGTCGTACAAGCTCGGGGATGGTACCAATCGATCCGCAGGACCCAAATTAGTCCAGATGCAACCACTTTCCAAGTCTCTCCGACCTTCACAAAAAAAGTTATTCAAGAATATCTCTTTCTCCTATGTGCTTTCATCCCTAACCCTAACCCTAACCCTTCCGAAAGTCGGAGAAGCTCAAGGATGGTACCGATCGATGCGCGCTACCCCATTTAGTGGGGGTAGAGCCTACTTGCAAGTCTCTCCGACCTTCACAAAAAAAGTTATTCAAGAATATCTCTTTCTCCTATGTGCTTTCATCCCTAACCCTAACCCTAACCCTTCCGAAAGTCGGAGAAGCTCAAGGATGGTACTGATCGATGCGCGCTACCCCATTTAGTGGGGGTAGAGCCTACTTGCAAGTCTCTCCGACCTTCACAAAAAAAGTTATTCAAGAATATCTCTTTCTCCTATGTGCTTTCATCCCTAACCCTAACCCTAACCCTTCCGAAAGTCGGAGAAGCTCAAGGATGGTACCGATCGATGCGCGCTACCCCATTTAGTGGGGGTAGAGCCTACTTGCAAGTCTCTCCGACCTTCACAAAAAAAGTTATTCAAGAATATCTCTTTCTCCTATGTGCTTTCATCCCTAACCCTAACCCTAACCCTTCCGAAAGTCGGAGAAGCTCAAGGATGGTACTGATCGATGCGCGCTACCCCATTTAGTGGGGGTAGAGCCTACTTGCAAGTCTCTCCGACCTTCACAAAAAAAGTTATTCAAGAATATCTCTTTCTCCTATGTGCTTTCATCCCTAACCCTAACCCTAACCCTTCCGAAAGTCGGAGAAGCTCAAGGATGGTACCGATCGATGCGCGCAACCCCATTTAGTGGGGTTAGAGCCTACTTGCAAGTCTCTCCGACCTTCACAAAAAAAGTTATTCAAGAATATCTCCTCAGATTTGGGGGAATTTCGTCGGTCGACCTCTTCCGAAGGTCGTAACAGCTCGGGGATGGTACCAATCGATCCGCAGGACCCAAATTAGTCCAGATGCAACCACTTTCCAAGTCTCTCCGACCTTCACAAAAAAAGTTATTCAAGAATATCTCTTTCTCCTATGTGCTTTCATCCCTAACCCTAACCCTAACCCTTCCGAAAGTCGGAGAAGCTCAAGGATGGTACCGATCGATGCGCGCTACCCCATTTAGTGGGGGTAGAGCCTACTTGCAAGTCTCTCCGACCTTCACAAAAAAAGTTATTCAAGAATATCTCTTTCTCCTATGTGCTTTCATCCCTAACCCTAACCCTAACCCTTCCGAAAGTCGGAGAAGCTCAAGGATGGTACCGATCGATGCGCGCTACCCCATTTAGTGGGGGTAGAGCCTACTTGCAAGTCTCTCCGACCTTCACAAAAAAAGTTATTCAAGAATATCTCTTTCTCCTATGTGCTTTCATCCCTAACCCTAACCCTAACCCTTCCGAAAGTCGGAGAAGCTCAAGGATGGTACCGATCGATGCGCGCAACGCCATTTAGTGGGGGTAGAGCCTACTTGCAAGTCTCTCCGACCTTCACAAAAAAAGTTATTCAAGAATATCTCCTCAGATTTGGGGGAATTTCGTCGGTCGACCTCTTCCGAAGGTCGTACAAGCTCGGGGATGGTACCAATCGATCCGCAGGACCCAAATTAGTCCAGATGCAACCACTTTCCAAGTCTCTCCGACCTTCACAAAAAAAGTTATTCAAGAATATCTCTTTCTCCTATGTGCTTTCATCCCTAACCCTAACCCTAACCCTTCCGAAAGTCGGAGAAGCTCAAGGATGGTACCGATCGATGCGCGCTACCCCATTTAGTGGGGGTAGAGCCTACTTGCAAGTCTCTCCGACCTTCACAAAAAAAGTTATTCAAGAATATCTCTTTCTCCTATGTGCTTTCATCCCTAACCCTAACCCTAACCCTTCCGAAAGTCGGAGAAGCTCAAGGATGGTACCGATCGATGCGCGCAACGCCATTTAGTGGGGGTAGAGCCTACTTGCAAGTCTCTCCGACCTTCACAAAAAAAGTTATTCAAGAATATCTCCTCAGATTTGGGGGAATTTCGTCGGTCGACCTCTTCCGAAGGTCGTACAAGCTCGGGGATGGTATTAATCGATCCGCAGGACCCAAATTAGTCCAGATGCAACCACTTTCCAAGTCTCTCCGACCTTCACAAAAAAAGTTATTCAAGAATATCTCTTTCTCCTATGTGCTTTCATCCCTAACCCTAACCCTAACCCTTCCGAAAGTCGGAGAAGCTCAAGGATGGTACCGATCGATGCGCGCTACCCCATTTAGTGGGGGTAGAGCCTACTTGCAAGTCTCTCCGACCTTCAAAAAAAAAGTTATTCAAGAATATCTCTTTCTCCTATGTGCTTTCATCCCTAACCCTAACCCTAACCCTTCCGAAAGTCGGAGAAGCTCAAGGATGGTACCGATCGATGCGCGCAACCCCATTTAGTGGGGGTAGAGCCTACTTGCAAGTCTCTCCGACCTTCACAAAAAAAGTTATTCAAGAATATCTCCTCAGATTTGGGGGAATTTCGTCGGTCGACCTCTTCCGAAGGTCGTACAAGCTCGGGGATGGTACCAATCGATCCGCAGGACCAAAATTAGTCCAGATGCAACCACTTTCCAAGTCTCTCCGACCTTCACAAAAAAAGTTATTCAAGAATATCTCTTTCTCCTATGTGCTTTCATCCCTAACCCTAACCCTAACCCTTCCGAAAGTCGGAGAAGCTCAAGGATGGTACCGATCGATGCGCGCTACCCCATTTAGTGGGGGTAGAGCCTACTTGCAAGTCTCTCCGACCTTCACAAAAAAAGTTATTCAAGAATATCTCTTTCTCCTATGTGCTTTCATCCCTAACCCTAACCCTAACCCTTCCGAAAGTCGGAGAAGCTCAAGGATGGTACCGATCGATGCGCGCAACGCCATTTAGTGGGGGTAGAGCCTACTTGCAAGTCTCTCCGACCTTCACAAAAAAAGTTATTCAAGAATATCTCCTCAGATTTGGGGGAATTTCGTCGGTCGACCTCTTCCGAAGGTCGTACAAGCTCGGGGATGGTATTAATCGATCCGCAGGACCCAAATTAGTCCAGATGCAACCACTTTCCAAGTCTCTCCGACCTTCACAAAAAAAGTTATTCAAGAATATCTCTTTCTCCTATGTGCTTTCATCCCTAACCCTAACCCTAACCCTTCCGAAAGTCGGAGAAGCTCAAGGATGGTACCGATCGATGCGCGCTACCCCATTTAGTGGGGGTAGAGCCTACTTGCAAGTCTCTCCGACCTTCAAAAAAAAAGTTATTCAAGAATATCTCTTTCTCCTATGTGCTTTCATCCCTAACCCTAACCCTAACCCTTCCGAAAGTCGGAGAAGCTCAAGGATGGTACCGATCGATGCGCGCAACCCCATTTAGTGGGGGTAGAGCCTACTTGCAAGTCTCTCCGACCTTCACAAAAAAAGTTATTCAAGAATATCTCCTCAGATTTGGGGGAATTTCGTCGGTCGACCTCTTCCGAAGGTCGTACAAGCTCGGGGATGGTACCAATCGATCCGCAGGACCAAAATTAGTCCAGATGCAACCACTTTCCAAGTCTCTCCGACCTTCACAAAAAAAGTTATTCAAGAATATCTCTTTCTCCTATGTGCTTTCATCCCTAACCCTAACCCTAACCCTTCCGAAAGTCGGAGAAGCTCAAGGATGGTACCGATCGATGCGCGCTACCCCATTTAGTGGGGGTAGAGCCTACTTGCAAGTCTCTCCGACCTTCACAAAAAAAGTTATTCAAGAATATCTCTTTCTCCTATGTGCTTTCATCCCTAACCCTAACCCTAACCCTTCCGAAAGTCGGAGAAGCTCAAGGATGGTACCGATCGATGCGCGCAACGCCATTTAGTGGGGGTAGAGCCTACTTGCAAGTCTCTCCGACCTTCACAAAAAAAGTTATTCAAGAATATCTCCTCAGATTTGGGGGAATTTCGTCGGTCGACCTCTTCCGAAGGTCGTACAAGCTCGGGGATGGTATTAATCGATCCGCAGGACCCAAATTAGTCCAGATGCAACCACTTTCCAAGTCTCTCCGACCTTCACAAAAAAAGTTATTCAAGAATATCTCTTTCTCCTATGTGCTTTCATCCCTAACCCTAACCCTAACCCTTCCGAAAGTCGGAGAAGCTCAAGGATGGTACCGATCGATGCGCGCTACCCCATTTAGTGGGGGTAGAGCCTACTTGCAAGTCTCTCCGACCTTCAAAAAAAAAGTTATTCAAGAATATCTCTTTCTCCTATGTGCTTTCATCCCTAACCCTAACCCTAACCCTTCCGAAAGTCGGAGAAGCTCAAGGATGGTACCGATCGATGCGCGCAACCCCATTTAGTGGGGGTAGAGCCTACTTGCAAGTCTCTCCGACCTTCACAAAAAAAGTTATTCAAGAATATCTCCTCAGATTTGGGGGAATTTCGTCGGTCGACCTCTTCCGAAGGTCGTACAAGCTCGGGGAAGGTACCAATCGATCCGCAGGACCCAAATTAGTCCAGATGCAACCACTTTCCAAGTCTCTCCGACCTTCACAAAAAAAGTTATTCAAGAATATCTCTTTCTCCTATGTGCTTTCATCCCTAACCCTAACCCTAACCCTTCCGAAAGTCGGAGAAGCTCAAGGATGGTACCGATCGATGCGCGCTACCCCATTTAGTGGGGGTAGAGCCTACTTGCAAGTCTCTCCGACCTTCACAAAAAAAGTTATTCAAGAATATCTCTTTCTCCTATGTGCTTTCATCCCTAACCCTAACCCTAACCCTTCCGAAAGTCGGAGAAGCTCAAGGATGGTACCGATCGATGCGCGCTACCCCATTTAGTGGGGGTAGAGCCTACTTGCAAGTCTCTCCGACCTTCACAAAAAAAGTTATTCAAGAATATCTGTTTCTCCTATGTGCTTTCATCCCTAACCCTAACCCTAACCCTTCCGAAAGTCGGAGAAGCTCAAGGATGGTACCGATCGATGCGCGCAACCCCATTTAGTGGGGGTAGAGCCTACTTGCAAGTCTCTCCGACCTTCACAAAAAAAGTTATTCAAGAATATCTCTTTCTCCTATGTGCTTTCATCCCTAACCCTAACCCTAACCCTTCCGAAAGTCGGAGAAGCTCAAGGATGGTACCGATCGATGCGCGCTACCCCATTTAGTGGGGGTAGAGCCTACCTGCAAGTCTCTCCGACCTTCACAAAAAAAGTTATTCAAGAATATCTCCTCAGATTTGGGGGAATTTCGTCGGTCGACCTCTTCCGAAGGTCGTACAAGCTCGGGGATGGTACCAATCGATCCGCAGGACCCAAATTAGTCCAGATGCAACCACTTTCCAAGTCTCTCCGACCTTCACAAAAAAAGTTATTCAAGAATATCTCTTTCTCCTATGTGCTTTCATCCCTAACCCTAACCCTAACCCTTCCGAAAGTCGGAGAAGCTCAAGGATGGTACCGATCGATGCGCGCAACCCCATTTAGTGGGGGTAGAGCCTACTTGCAAGTCTCTCCGACCTTCACAAAAAAAGTTATTCAAGAATATCTCTTTCTCCTATGTGCTTTCATCCCTAACCCTAACCCTAACCCTTCCGAAAGTCGGAGAAGCTCAAGGATGGTACCGATCGATGCGCGCTACCCCATTTAGTGGGGGTAGAGCCTACTTGCAAGTCTTTCCGACCTTCACAAAAAAAGTTATTCAAGAATATCTCTTTCTCCTATGTGCTTTCATCCCTAACCCTAACCCTAACCCTTCCGAAAGTCGGAGAAGCTCAAGGATGGTACCGATCGATGCGCGCTACCCCATTTAGTGGGGGTAGAGCCTACTTGCAAGTCTCTCCGACCTTCACAAAAAAAGTTATTCAAGAATATCTCTTTCTCCTATGTGCTTTCATCCCTAACCCTAACCCTAACCCTTCCGAAAGTCGGAGAAGCTCAAGGATGGTACCGATCGATGCGCGCTACCCCATTTAGTGGGGGTAGAGCCTACTTGCAAGTCTCTCCGACCTTCACAAAAAAAGTTATTCAAGAATATCTCTTTCTCCTATGTGCTTTCATCCCTAACCCTAACCCTAACCCTTCCGAAAGTCGGAGAAGCTCAAGGATGGTACCGATCGATGCGCGCTACCCCATTTAGTGGGGGTAGAGCCTACTTGCAAGTCTCTCCGACCTTCACAAAAAAAGTTATTCAAGAATATCTCTTTCTCCTATGTGCTTTCATCCCTAACCCTAACCCTAACCCTTCCGAAAGTCGGAGAAGCTCAAGGATGGTACCGATCGATGCGCGCAACCCCATTTAGTGGGGGTAGAGCCTACTTGCAAGTCTCTCCGACCTTCACAAAAAAAGTTATTCAAGAATATCTCCTCAGATTTGGGGGAATTTCGTCGGTCGACCTCTTCCGAAGGTCGTAACAGCTCGGGGATGGTACCAATCGATCCGCAGGACCCAAACTAGTCCAGATGCAACCACTTTCCAAGTCTCTCCGACCTTCACAAAAAAAGTTATTCAAGAATATCTCTTTCTCCTATGTGCTTTCATCCCTAACCCTAACCCTTCCGAAAGTCGGAGAAGCTCAAGGATGGTACCGATCGATGCGCGCTACTCCATTTAGTGGGGGTAGAGCCTACTTGCAAGTCTCTCCGACCTTCACAAAAAAAGTTATTCAAGAATATCTCTTTCTCCTATGTGCTTTCATCCCTAACCCTAACCCTAACCCTTCCA
Organism: Limanda limanda; assembly: GCF_963576545.1. Lineage (NCBI taxonomy): Eukaryota > Metazoa > Chordata > Actinopteri > Pleuronectiformes > Pleuronectidae > Limanda > Limanda limanda. The sequence continues at coordinate 77,075 of NW_026870531.1, forward strand.
AAAGTCGGAGAAGCTCAAGGATGGTACCGATCGATGCGCGCTACCCCATTTAGTGGGGGTAGAGCCTACTTGCAAGTCTCTCCGACCTTCACAAAAAAAGTTATTCAAGAATATCTCTTTCTCCTATGTGCTTTCATCCCTAACCCTAACCCTAACCCTTCCGAAAGTCGGAGAAGCTCAAGGATGGTACCGATCGATGCGCGCAACCCCATTTAGTGGGGGTAGAGCCTACTTGCAAGTCTCTCCGACCTTCACAAAAAAAGTTATTCAAGAATATCTCCTCAGATTTGGGGGAATTTCGTCGGTCGACCTCTTCCGAAGGTCGTACAAGCTCGGGGATGGTACCAATCGATCCGCAGGACCCAAATTAGTCCAGATGCAACCACTTTCCAAGTCTCTCCGACCTTCACAAAAAAAGTTATTCAAGAATATCTCTTTCTCCTATGTGCTTTCATCCCTAACCCTAACCCTAACCCTTCCGAAAGTCGGAGAAGCTCAAGGATGGTACCGATCGATGCGCGCTACCCCATTTAGTGGGGGTAGAGCCTACTTGCAAGTCTCTCCGACCTTCACAAAAAAAGTTATTCAAGAATATCTCTTTCTCCTATGTGCTTTCATCCCTAACCCTAACCCTAACCCTTCCGAAAGTCGGAGAAGCTCAAGGATGGTACCGATCGATGCGCGCTACCCCATTTAGTGGGGGTAGAGCCTACTTGCAAGTCTCTCCGACCTTCACAAAAAAAGTTATTCAAGAATATCTGTTTCTCCTATGTGCTTTCATCCCTAACCCTAACCCTAACCCTTCCGAAAGTCGGAGAAACTCAAGGATGGTACCGATCGATGCGCGCAACCCCATTTAGTGGGGGTAGAGCCTACTTGCAAGTCTCTCCGACCTTCACAAAAAAAGTTATTCAAGAATATCTCCTCAGATTTGGGGGAATTTCGTCGGTCGACCTCTTCCGAAGGTCGTACAAGCTCGGGGATGGTACCAATCGATCCGCAGGACCCAAATTAGTCCAGATGCAACCACTTTCCAAGTCTCTCCGACCTTCACAAAAAAAGTTATTCAAGAATATCTCTTTCTCCTATGTGCTTTCATCCCTAACCCTAACCCTAACCCTTCCGAAAGTCGGAGAAGCTCAAGGATGGTACCGATCGATGCGCGCTACCCCATTTAGTGGGGGTAGAGCCTACTTGCAAGTCTTTCCGACCTTCACAAAAAAAGTTATTCAAGAATATCTCTTTCTCCTATGTGCTTTCATCCCTAACCCTAACCCTAACCCTTCCGAAAGTCGGAGAAGCTCAAGGATGGTACCGATCGATGCGCGCTACCCCATTTAGTGGGGGTAGAGCCTACTTGCAAGTCTCTCCGACCTTCACAAAAAAAGTTATTCAAGAATATCTCTTTCTCCTATGTGCTTTCATCCCTAACCCTAACCCTAACCCTTCCGAAAGTCGGAGAAGCTCAAGGATGGTACCGATCGATGCGCGCTACCCCATTTAGTGGGGGTAGAGCCTACTTGCAAGTCTCTCCGACCTTCACAAAAAAAGTTATTCAAGAATATCTCTTTCTCCTATGTGCTTTCATCCCTAACCCTAACCCTAACCCTTCCGAAAGTCGGAGAAGCTCAAGGATGGTACCGATCGATGCGCGCTACCCCATTTAGTGGGGGTAGAGCCTACTTGCAAGTCTCTCCGACCTTCACAAAAAAAGTTATTCAAGAATATCTCTTTCTCCTATGTGCTTTCATCCCTAACCCTAACCCTAACCCTTCCGAAAGTCGGAGAAGCTCAAGGATGGTACCGATCGATGCGCGCAACCCCATTTAGTGGGGGTAGAGCCTACTTGCAAGTCTCTCCGACCTTCACAAAAAAAGTTATTCAAGAATATCTCCTCAGATTTGGGGGAATTTCGTCGGTCGACCTCTTCCGAAGGTCGTAACAGCTCGGGGATGGTACCAATCGATCCGCAGGACCCAAATTAGTCCAGATGCAACCACTTTCCAAGTCTCTCCGACCTTCACAAAAAAAGTTATTCAAGAATATCTCTTTCTCCTATGTGCTTTCATCCCTAACCCTAACCCTAACCCTTCCGAAAGTCGGAGAAGCTCAAGGATGGTACCGATCGATGCGCGCTACTCCATTTAGTGGGGGTAGAGCCTACTTGCAAGTCTCTCCGACCTTCACAAAAAAAGTTATTCAAGAATATCTCTTTCTCCTATGTGCTTTCATCCCTAACCCTAACCCTAACCCTTCCGAAAGTCGGAGAAGCTCAAGGATGGTACCGATCGATGCGCGCTACCCCATTTAGTGGGGGTAGAGCCTACTTGCAAGTCTCTCCGACCTTCACAAAAAAAGTTATTCAAGAATATCTCTTTCTCCTATGTGCTTTCATCCCTAACCCTAACCCTAACCCTTCCGAAAGTCGGAGAAGCTCAAGGATGGTACCGATCGATGCGCGCTACCCCATTTAGTGGGGGTAGAGCCTACCTGCAAGTCTCTCCGACCTTCACAAAAAAAGTTATTCAAGAATATCTCCTCAGATTTGGGGGAATTTCGTCGGTCGACCTCTTCCGAAGGTCGTACAAGCTCGGGGATGGTACCAATCGATCCGCAGGACCCAAATTAGTCCAGATGCAACCACTTTCCAAGTCTCTCCGACCTTCACAAAAAAAGTTATTCAAGAATATCTCTTTCTCCTATGTGCTTTCATCCCTAACCCTAACCCTAACCCTTCCGAAAGTCGGAGAAGCTCAAGGATGGTACCGATCGATGCGCGCTACCCCATTTAGTGGGGGTAGAGCCTACTTGCAAGTCTCTCCGACCTTCACAAAAAAAGTTATTCAAGAATATCTCTTTCTCCTATGTGCTTTCATCCCTAACCCTAACCCTAACCCTTCCGAAAGTCGGAGAAGCTCAAGGATGGTACTGATCGATGCGCGCTACCCCATTTAGTGGGGGTAGAGCCTACTTGCAAGTCTCTCCGACCTTCACAAAAAAAGTTATTCAAGAATATCTCTTTCTCCTATGTGCTTTCATCCCTAACCCTAACCCTAACCCTTCCGAAAGTCGGAGAAGCTCAAGGATGGTACCGATCGATGCGCGCTACCCCATTTAGTGGGGGTAGAGCCTACTTGCAAGTCTCTCCGACCTTCACAAAAAAAGTTATTCAAGAATATCTCTTTCTCCTATGTGCTTTCATCCCTAACCCTAACCCTAACCCTTCCGAAAGTCGGAGAAGCTCAAGGATGGTACCGATCGATGTGCGCTACCCCATTTAGTGGGGGTAGAGCCTACTTGCAAGTCTCTCCGACCTTCACAAAAAAAGTTATTCAAGAATATCTCTTTCTCCTATGTGCTTTCATCCCTAACCCTAACCCTAACCCTTCCGAAAGTCGGAGAAGCTCAAGGATGGTACCGATCGATGCGCGCAACCCCATTTAGTGGGGTTAGAGCCTACTTGCAAGTCTCTCCGACCTTCACAAAAAAAGTTATTCAAGAATATCTCCTCAGATTTGGGGGAATTTCGTCGGTCGACCTCTTCCGAAGGTCGTAACAGCTCGGGGATGGTACCAATCGATCCGCAGGACCCAAATTAGTCCAGATGCAACCACTTTCCAAGTCTCTCCGACCTTCACAAAAAAAGTTATTCAAGAATATCTCTTTCTCCTATGTGCTTTCATCCCTAACCCTAACCCTAACCCTTCCGAAAGTCGGAGAAGCTCAAAGATGGTACCGATCGATGCGCGCTACCCCATTTAGTGGGGGTAGAGCCTACTTGCAAGTCTCTCCGACCTTCACAAAAAAAGTTATTCAAGAATATCTCTTTCTCCTATGTGCTTTCATCCCTAACCCTAACCCTAACCCTTCCGAAAGTCGGAGAAGCTCAAGGATGGTACCGATCGATGCGCGCTACCCCATTTAGTGGGGGTAGAGCCTACTTGCAAGTCTCTCCGACCTTCACAAAAAAAGTTATTCAAGAATATCTCTTTCTCCTATGTGCTTTCATCCCTAACCCTAACCCTAACCCTTCCGAAAGTCGGAGAAGCTCAAGGATGGTACCGATCGATGCGCGCAACGCCATTTAGTGGGGGTAGAGCCTACTTGCAAGTCTCTCCGACCTTCACAAAAAAAGTTATTCAAGAATATCTCCTCAGATTTGGGGGAATTTCGTCGGTCGACCTCTTCCGAAGGTCGTACAAGCTCGGGGATGGTACCAATCGATCTGCAGGACCCAAATTAGTCCAGATGCAACCACTTTCCAAGTCTCTCCGACCTTCACAAAAAAAGTTATTCAAGAATATCTCTTTCTCCTATGTGCTTTCATCCCTAACCCTAACCCTAACCCTTCCGAAAGTCGGAGAAGCTCAAGGATGGTACCGATCGATGCGCGCTACCCCATTTAGTGGGGGTAGAGCCTACTTGCAAGTCTCTCCGACCTTCACAAAAAAAGTTATTCAAGAATATCTCTTTCTCCTATGTGCTTTCATCCCTAACCCTAACCCTAACCCTTCCGAAAGTCGGAGAAGCTCAAGGATGGTACCGATCGATGCGCGCAACGCCATTTAGTGGGGGTAGAGCCTACTTGCAAGTCTCTCCGACCTTCACAAAAAAAGTTATTCAAGAATATCTCCTCAGATTTGGGGGAATTTCGTCGGTCGACCTCTTCCGAAGGTCGTACAAGCTCGGGGATGGTATTAATCGATCCGCAGGACCCAAATTAGTCCAGATGCAACCACTTTCCAAGTCTCTCCGACCTTCACAAAAAAAGTTATTCAAGAATATCTCTTTCTCCTATGTGCTTTCATCCCTAACCCTAACCCTAACCCTTCCGAAAGTCGGAGAAGCTCAAGGATGGTACCGATCGATGCGCGCTACCCCATTTAGTGGGGGTAGAGCCTACTTGCAAGTCTCTCCGACCTTCAAAAAAAAAGTTATTCAAGAATATCTCTTTCTCCTATGTGCTTTCATCCCTAACCCTAACCCTAACCCTTCCGAAAGTCGGAGAAGCTCAAGGATGGTACCGATCGATGCGCGCAACCCCATTTAGTGGGGGTAGAGCCTACTTGCAAGTCTCTCCGACCTTCACAAAAAAAGTTATTCAAGAATATCTCCTCAGATTTGGGGGAATTTCGTCGGTCGACCTCTTCCGAAGGTCGTACAAGCTCGGGGATGGTACCAATCGATCCGCAGGACCCAAATTAGTCCAGATGCAACCACTTTCCAAGTCTCTCCGACCTTCACAAAAAAAGTTATTCAAGAATATCTCTTTCTCCTATGTGCTTTCATCCCTAACCCTAACCCTAACCCTTCCGAAAGTCGGAGAAGCTCAAGGATGGTACCGATCGATGCGCGCTACCCCATTTAGTGGGGGTAGAGCCTACTTGCAAGTCTCTCCGACCTTCACAAAAAAAGTTATTCAAGAATATCTCTTTCTCCTATGTGCTTTCATCCCTAACCCTAACCCTAACCCTTCCGAAAGTCGGAGAAGCTCAAGGATGGTACCGATCGATGCGCGCTACCCCATTTAGTGGGGGTAGAGCCTACTTGCAAGTCTCTCCGACCTTCACAAAAAAAGTTATTCAAGAATATCTGTTTCTCCTATGTGCTTTCATCCCTAACCCTAACCCTAACCCTTCCGAAAGTCGGAGAAGCTCAAGGATGGTACCGATCGATGCGCGCAACCCCATTTAGTGGGGGTAGAGCCTACTTGCAAGTCTCTCCGACCTTCACAAAAAAAGTTATTCAAGAATATCTCCTCAGATTTGGGGGAATTTCGTCGGTCGACCTCTTCCGAAGGTCGTACAAGCTCGGGGATGGTACCAATCGATCCGCAGGACCCAAATTAGTCCAGATGCAACCACTTTCCAAGTCTCTCCGACCTTCACAAAAAAAGTTATTCAAGAATATCTCTTTCTCCTATGTGCTTTCATCCCTAACCCTAACCCTAACCCTTCCGAAAGTCGGAGAAGCTCAAGGATGGTACCGATCGATGCGCGCTACCCCATTTAGTGGGGGTAGAGCCTACTTGCAAGTCTTTCCGACCTTCACAAAAAAAGTTATTCAAGAATATCTCTTTCTCCTATGTGCTTTCATCCCTAACCCTAACCCTAACCCTTCCGAAAGTCGGAGAAGCTCAAGGATGGTACCGATCGATGCGCGCTACCCCATTTAGTGGGGGTAGAGCCTACTTGCAAGTCTCTCCGACCTTCACAAAAAAAGTTATTCAAGAATATCTCTTTCTCCTATGTGCTTTCATCCCTAACCCTAACCCTAACCCTTCCGAAAGTCGGAGAAGCTCAAGGATGGTACCGATCGATGCGCGCTACCCCATTTAGTGGGGGTAGAGCCTACTTGCAAGTCTCTCCGACCTTCACAAAAAAAGTTATTCAAGAATATCTCTTTCTCCTATGTGCTTTCATCCCTAACCCTAACCCTAACCCTTCCGAAAGTCGGAGAAGCTCAAGGATGGTACCGATCGATGTGCGCTACCCCATTTAGTGGGGGTAGAGCCTACTTGCAAGTCTCTCCGACCTTCACAAAAAAAGTTATTCAAGAATATCTCTTTCTCCTATGTGCTTTCATCCCTAACCCTAACCCTAACCCTTCCGAAAGTCGGAGAAGCTCAAGGATGGTACCGATCGATGCGCGCAACCCCATTTAGTGGGGTTAGAGCCTACTTGCAAGTCTCTCCGACCTTCACAAAAAAAGTTATTCAAGAATATCTCCTCAGATTTGGGGGAATTTCGTCGGTCGACCTCTTCCGAAGGTCGTAACAGCTCGGGGATGGTACCAATCGATCCGCAGGACCCAAATTAGTCCAGATGCAACCACTTTCCAAGTCTCTCCGACCTTCACAAAAAAAGTTATTCAAGAATATCTCTTTCTCCTATGTGCTTTCATCCCTAACCCTAACCCTAACCCTTCCGAAAGTCGGAGAAGCTCAAAGATGGTACCGATCGATGCGCGCTACCCCATTTAGTGGGGGTAGAGCCTACTTGCAAGTCTCTCCGACCTTCACAAAAAAAGTTATTCAAGAATATCTCTTTCTCCTATGTGCTTTCATCCCTAACCCTAACCCTAACCCTTCCGAAAGTCGGAGAAGCTCAAGGATGGTACCGATCGATGCGCGCTACCCCATTTAGTGGGGGTAGAGCCTACTTGCAAGTCTCTCCGACCTTCACAAAAAAAGTTATTCAAGAATATCTCTTTCTCCTATGTGCTTTCATCCCTAACCCTAACCCTAACCCTTCCGAAAGTCGGAGAAGCTCAAGGATGGTACCGATCGATGCGCGCAACGCCATTTAGTGGGGGTAGAGCCTACTTGCAAGTCTCTCCGACCTTCACAAAAAAAGTTATTCAAGAATATCTCCTCAGATTTGGGGGAATTTCGTCGGTCGACCTCTTCCGAAGGTCGTACAAGCTCGGGGATGGTACCAATCGATCTGCAGGACCCAAATTAGTCCAGATGCAACCACTTTCCAAGTCTCTCCGACCTTCACAAAAAAAGTTATTCAAGAATATCTCTTTCTCCTATGTGCTTTCATCCCTAACCCTAACCCTAACCCTTCCGAAAGTCGGAGAAGCTCAAGGATGGTACCGATCGATGCGCGCTACCCCATTTAGTGGGGGTAGAGCCTACTTGCAAGTCTCTCCGACCTTCACAAAAAAAGTTATTCAAGAATATCTCTTTCTCCTATGTGCTTTCATCCCTAACCCTAACCCTAACCCTTCCGAAAGTCGGAGAAGCTCAAGGATGGTACCGATCGATGCGCGCAACGCCATTTAGTGGGGGTAGAGCCTACTTGCAAGTCTCTCCGACCTTCACAAAAAAAGTTATTCAAGAATATCTCCTCAGATTTGGGGGAATTTCGTCGGTCGACCTCTTCCGAAGGTCGTACAAGCTCGGGGATGGTATTAATCGATCCGCAGGACCCAAATTAGTCCAGATGCAACCACTTTCCAAGTCTCTCCGACCTTCACAAAAAAAGTTATTCAAGAATATCTCTTTCTCCTATGTGCTTTCATCCCTAACCCTAACCCTAACCCTTCCGAAAGTCGGAGAAGCTCAAGGATGGTACCGATCGATGCGCGCTACCCCATTTAGTGGGGGTAGAGCCTACTTGCAAGTCTCTCCGACCTTCAAAAAAAAAGTTATTCAAGAATATCTCTTTCTCCTATGTGCTTTCATCCCTAACCCTAACCCTAACCCTTCCGAAAGTCGGAGAAGCTCAAGGATGGTACCGATCGATGCGCGCAACCCCATTTAGTGGGGGTAGAGCCTACTTGCAAGTCTCTCCGACCTTCACAAAAAAAGTTATTCAAGAATATCTCCTCAGATTTGGGGGAATTTCGTCGGTCGACCTCTTCCGAAGGTCGTACAAGCTCGGGGATGGTACCAATCGATCCGCAGGACCCAAATTAGTCCAGATGCAACCACTTTCCAAGTCTCTCCGACCTTCACAAAAAAAGTTATTCAAGAATATCTCTTTCTCCTATGTGCTTTCATCCCTAACCCTAACCCTAACCCTTCCGAAAGTCGGAGAAGCTCAAGGATGGTACCGATCGATGCGCGCTACCCCATTTAGTGGGGGTAGAGCCTACTTGCAAGTCTCTCCGACCTTCACAAAAAAAGTTATTCAAGAATATCTCTTTCTCCTATGTGCTTTCATCCCTAACCCTAACCCTAACCCTTCCGAAAGTCGGAGAAGCTCAAGGATGGTACCGATCGATGCGCGCTACCCCATTTAGTGGGGGTAGAGCCTACTTGCAAGTCTCTCCGACCTTCACAAAAAAAGTTATTCAAGAATATCTGTTTCTCCTATGTGCTTTCATCCCTAACCCTAACCCTAACCCTTCCGAAAGTCGGAGAAGCTCAAGGATGGTACCGATCGATGCGCGCAACCCCATTTAGTGGGGGTAGAGCCTACTTGCAAGTCTCTCCGACCTTCACAAAAAAAGTTATTCAAGAATATCTCCTCAGATTTGGGGGAATTTCGTCGGTCGACCTCTTCCGAAGGTCGTACAAGCTCGGGGATGGTACCAATCGATCCGCAGGACCCAAATTAGTCCAGATGCAACCACTTTCCAAGTCTCTCCGACCTTCACAAAAAAAGTTATTCAAGAATATCTCTTTCTCCTATGTGCTTTCATCCCTAACCCTAACCCTAACCCTTCCGAAAGTCGGAGAAGCTCAAGGATGGTACCGATCGATGCGCGCTACCCCATTTAGTGGGGGTAGAGCCTACTTGCAAGTCTTTCCGACCTTCACAAAAAAAGTTATTCAAGAATATCTCTTTCTCCTATGTGCTTTCATCCCTAACCCTAACCCTAACCCTTCCGAAAGTCGGAGAAGCTCAAGGATGGTACCGATCGATGCGCGCTACCCCATTTAGTGGGGGTAGAGCCTACTTGCAAGTCTCTCCGACCTTCACAAAAAAAGTTATTCAAGAATATCTCTTTCTCCTATGTGCTTTCATCCCTAACCCTAACCCTAACCCTTCCGAAAGTCGGAGAAGCTCAAGGATGGTACCGATCGATGCGCGCTACCCCATTTAGTGGGGGTAGAGCCTACTTGCAAGTCTCTCCGACCTTCACAAAAAAAGTTATTCAAGAATATCTCTTTCTCCTATGTGCTTTCATCCCTAACCCTAACCCTAACCCTTCCGAAAGTCGGAGAAGCTCAAGGATGGTACCGATCGATGCGCGCTACCCCATTTAGTGGGGGTAGAGCCTACTTGCAAGTCTCTCCGACCTTCACAAAAAAAGTTATTCAAGAATATCTCTTTCTCCTATGTGCTTTCATCCCTAACCCTAACCCTAACCCTTCCGAAAGTCGGAGAAGCTCAAGGATGGTACCGATCGATGCGCGCAACCCCATTTAGTGGGGGTAGAGCCTACTTGCAAGTCTCTCCGACCTTCACAAAAAAAGTTATTCAAGAATATCTCCTCAGATTTGGGGGAATTTCGTCGGTCGACCTCTTCCGAAGGTCGTAACAGCTCGGGGATGGTACCAATCGATCCGCAGGACCCAAATTAGTCCAGATGCAACCACTTTCCAAGTCTCTCCGACCTTCACAAAAAAAGTTATTCAAGAATATCTCTTTCTCCTATGTGCTTTCATCCCTAACCCTAACCCTAACCCTTCCGAAAGTCGGAGAAGCTCAAGGATGGTACCGATCGATGCGCGCTACTCCATTTAGTGGGGGTAGAGCCTACTTGCAAGTCTCTCCGACCTTCACAAAAAAAGTTATTCAAGAATATCTCTTTCTCCTATGTGCTTTCATCCCTAACCCTAACCCTAACCCTTCCGAAAGTCGGAGAAGCTCAAGGATGGTACCGATCGATGCGCGCTACCCCATTTAGTGGGGGTAGAGCCTACTTGCAAGTCTCTCCGACCTTCACAAAAAAAGTTATTCAAGAATATCTCTTTCTCCTATGTGCTTTCATCCCTAACCCTAACCCTAACCCTTCCGAAAGTCGGAGAAGCTCAAGGATGGTACCGATCGATGCGCGCTACCCCATTTAGTGGGGGTAGAGCCTACCTGCAAGTCTCTCCGACCTTCACAAAAAAAGTTATTCAAGAATATCTCCTCAGATTTGGGGGAATTTCGTCGGTCGACCTCTTCCGAAGGTCGTACAAGCTCGGGGATGGTACCAATCGATCCGCAGGACCCAAATTAGTCCAGATGCAACCACTTTCCAAGTCTCTCCGACCTTCACAAAAAAAGTTATTCAAGAATATCTCTTTCTCCTATGTGCTTTCATCCCTAACCCTAACCCTAACCCTTCCGAAAGTCGGAGAAGCTCAAGGATGGTACCGATCGATGCGCGCTACCCCATTTAGTGGGGGTAGAGCCTACTTGCAAGTCTCTCCGACCTTCACAAAAAAAGTTATTCAAGAATATCTCTTTCTCCTATGTGCTTTCATCCCTAACCCTAACCCTAACCCTTCCGAAAGTCGGAGAAGCTCAAGGATGGTACTGATCGATGCGCGCTACCCCATTTAGTGGGGGTAGAGCCTACTTGCAAGTCTCTCCGACCTTCACAAAAAAAGTTATTCAAGAATATCTCTTTCTCCTATGTGCTTTCATCCCTAACCCTAACCCTAACCCTTCCGAAAGTCGGAGAAGCTCAAGGATGGTACCGATCGATGCGCGCTACCCCATTTAGTGGGGGTAGAGCCTACTTGCAAGTCTCTCCGACCTTCACAAAAAAAGTTATTCAAGAATATCTCTTTCTCCTATGTGCTTTCATCCCTAACCCTAACCCTAACCCTTCCGAAAGTCGGAGAAGCTCAAGGATGGTACCGATCGATGTGCGCTACCCCATTTAGTGGGGGTAGAGCCTACTTGCAAGTCTCTCCGACCTTCACAAAAAAAGTTATTCAAGAATATCTCTTTCTCCTATGTGCTTTCATCCCTAACCCTAACCCTAACCCTTCCGAAAGTCGGAGAAGCTCAAGGATGGTACCGATCGATGCGCGCAACCCCATTTAGTGGGGTTAGAGCCTACTTGCAAGTCTCTCCGACCTTCACAAAAAAAGTTATTCAAGAATATCTCCTCAGATTTGGGGGAATTTCGTCGGTCGACCTCTTCCGAAGGTCGTAACAGCTCGGGGATGGTACCAATCGATCCGCAGGACCCAAATTAGTCCAGATGCAACCACTTTCCAAGTCTCTCCGACCTTCACAAAAAAAGTTATTCAAGAATATCTCTTTCTCCTATGTGCTTTCATCCCTAACCCTAACCCTAACCCTTCCGAAAGTCGGAGAAGCTCAAAGATGGTACCGATCGATGCGCGCTACCCCATTTAGTGGGGGTAGAGCCTACTTGCAAGTCTCTCCGACCTTCACAAAAAAAGTTATTCAAGAATATCTCTTTCTCCTATGTGCTTTCATCCCTAACCCTAACCCTAACCCTTCCGAAAGTCGGAGAAGCTCAAGGATGGTACCGATCGATGCGCGCTACCCCATTTAGTGGGGGTAGAGCCTACTTGCAAGTCTCTCCGACCTTCACAAAAAAAGTTATTCAAGAATATCTCTTTCTCCTATGTGCTTTCATCCCTAACCCTAACCCTAACCCTTCCGAAAGTCGGAGAAGCTCAAAGATGGTACCGATCGATGCGCGCAACGCCATTTAGTGGGGGTAGAGCCTACTTGCAAGTCTCTCCGACCTTCACAAAAAAAGTTATTCAAGAATATCTCCTCAGATTTGGGGGAATTTCGTCGGTCGACCTCTTCCGAAGGTCGTACAAGCTCGGGGATGGTACCAATCGATCTGCAGGACCCAAATTAGTCCAGATGCAACCACTTTCCAAGTCTCTCCGACCTTCACAAAAAAAGTTATTCAAGAATATCTCTTTCTCCTATGTGCTTTCATCCCTAACCCTAACCCTAACCCTTCCGAAAGTCGGAGAAGCTCAAGGATGGTACCGATCGATGCGCGCTACCCCATTTAGTGGGGGTAGAGCCTACTTGCAAGTCTCTCCGACCTTCACAAAAAAAGTTATTCAAGAATATCTCTTTCTCCTATGTGCTTTCATCCCTAACCCTAACCCTAACCCTTCCGAAAGTCGGAGAAGCTCAAGGATGGTACCGATCGATGCGCGCAACGCCATTTAGTGGGGGTAGAGCCTACTTGCAAGTCTCTCCGACCTTCACAAAAAAAGTTATTCAAGAATATCTCCTCAGATTTGGGGGAATTTCGTCGGTCGACCTCTTCCGAAGGTCGTACAAGCTCGGGGATGGTATTAATCGATCCGCAGGACCCAAATTAGTCCAGATGCAACCACTTTCCAAGTCTCTCCGACCTTCACAAAAAAAGTTATTCAAGAATATCTCTTTCTCCTATGTGCTTTCATCCCTAACCCTAACCCTAACCCTTCCGAAAGTCGGAGAAGCTCAAGGATGGTACCGATCGATGCGCGCTACCCCATTTAGTGGGGGTAGAGCCTACTTGCAAGTCTCTCCGACCTTCAAAAAAAAAGTTATTCAAGAATATCTCTTTCTCCTATGTGCTTTCATCCCTAACCCTAACCCTAACCCTTCCGAAAGTCGGAGAAGCTCAAGGATGGTACCGATCGATGCGCGCAACCCCATTTAGTGGGGGTAGAGCCTACTTGCAAGTCTCTCCGACCTTCACAAAAAAAGTTATTCAAGAATATCTCCTCAGATTTGGGGGAATTTCGTCGGTCGACCTCTTCCGAAGGTCGTACAAGCTCGGGATGGTACCAATCGATCCGCAGGACCCAAATTAGTCCAGATGCAACCACTTTCCA